>NC_058341.1:72718110-73027195 GCF_905475395.1 Chrysoperla carnea
CATGTTTTGTAACATATTTTTTTAAAACATGGATATCGCCACGTTTTACATGTGGTTTTCAATAATAATTTAAAAGCCTTTGGAACGGTTGGTCATCGTTTGCGAAATAATTTGGATATACGTAGCTATATAAAGGAAAATCAAAATGTGAGTAACGACTTATAATATTTTAATATTATTAAATTACTTTTACAACCTAATTTTATTGTTGTTTTTTGAATTAATATTTGCGACGCAAAATGTTGAATCTGGGTAATAACGTTTTATAGTTATTTCTTTTAATATTTTATTCTCAGTTAAAAATTTGATTCATGTTAAGGATACTGTATTTAAATTAGTGATAATTAATAGATAATATGCGATACATTTTTTTATATAAATGTTATGTTATTTCGTTCCATGAAATGAATCGAAATTTTCTAAAGAACAGTTTTTTTTAGTTCCATATTCCATAGGCGCAATATTCAATTGTACGGCAACTCGTTTTGCAACTCATCGCCTACGTTATAAGTTAATCTCTAAAATAATATTTTTGATTTAATTTAAGTAACTTTATTTCATAATCTTTAAATACTTACTTAAATCTTATTATTTTGAATTATCCAATTTATACTTTTTTTTGGTCACTTTTCTTAGTATTTTAAATCGATCAATTTTTGTGAGGTTAAGTTTTTTTTTAAAAATGTCAAAATTCAAATACGATAAATATCTCTACTATTTATTAACATAATTTATAGTTTTAAATAAATAGATTTAAATATTTTTTTGTTTGCAATATGTTAAGGATATTCGGTACTAAATAATATACCTGAAAAATAGAAGTATAAAACTATAGTGTATTTTGTATCTAAGTTAAAAGTTTTATTTTTATATGTAAAATTTATACTGCTATTTTTGTTTTGGTAATAAAATCATTGTTGTATAACATTTAGACTTTGTATTTGTTTGTAATAGTATACTTCAAAGCCGGTATAATATAAATACAATATACGTTGATATTTATTGATATTTATTTCTTTTATTTCGCTCATTACAAATTTACAGGTAACAATCTGTTTTAGTTTTCGGAGCCCTAAACGGGAAAGATTTACGACCTCATGCGTTACAAGGGGCCAGACCGCTGAAATATAATCCTCTATATATATTTAATCATTTATTTATCTATTTTCATATTCTTTATTTATTTAAATTATCAACAATTTAATCTAACCAAATATTTATTTTTTATTTTTTTTATTTTTTATTTTTATTTATTTTATTTTTTATTTAAAAACTGGCTTCAGCAATTGCCATACAGCCATTAACAAAGTACAATTAAAATACAATTCAAAACTTAAAAGAAAAATTGAAACAATATGTAATATTCTACTAAGTCATAAAAGAAAATGAAACAATATATAATATTCTACTAAGTCCTTAAAAAAAAAAAAAAAAAAAAATAAAAATAAAAAAAAAAAAAAAATTCAAGAATAAAAAAAAAAATCAAACAAATAATAATATATATTCTTGATAAGGACTTTGGAATTTGAAAACGAAAAGGGTAATTCTTATTAATTGAGGAAATAATTATTGAGTAATAACAAGAAATTATAAGTAATTATAGAGACGGGGACACAAAGGAGATTAGAAGGATGTTCGTCGTCGGGGCCCATCGAGACTTTTAACAAAGGTGTTATTTTTTATTATCAATAGTTTATAAAACTATATTCTCTTTTTGGTAAAAATCTAACTAAATATTTTTTTTATTATCACAATGACAATAAAACAAGTCCCCAAATTTGAAAAATTAAATGGGTTAAGTATAAATGTATATATTTTGAAATTGTGTATAAAAGGGAAATAGAGTGTTTAGCCAGTTTCTAACATCAAAAAAACAAACAAGAGATAGCTACAACCTTTAAAGGTAGTATTAGTTTAATACCTCTGACAAAAGAAAACTACATTCCTTTTATAAAACAGGTGACAGGTACAAAAATCAAATTAAAATTTATAGATTCATTTCGATTTTTAAGCGCATCGTTAGAAAATTTAGCAACACTTCTTAGCGAGTATAAAATATTGTATAAAAATTGGGTGAATATAGTGATTTATATTTAAAAACAGATGTTTTATTACTTGCTGATATTTTTGAAAATTTTCGCGATATGTGCTTGGAAAAATACCTCTTAGATCCCTGCCATTATTATACTTTACCAGGGTTAACCTGGCAGGCAATGTTAAAATATACGAAAGTCGAATTAGAATTACTAACTGATATTGATATGATAATGTTTGTAGAGCCAGGTACTCGGGGTGGATTAAGCCAATGCAGTAATCGATATGCTAAAGCAAATAATAAATATATGTCAAATTATGATTGTAATAAAAAGAGTGAATATTTAATGTATTGGGATGTGAATGGTATGTATGCTTGGGCAATGCAACAGTGTCTCCCATTAAAGAATTTTCAATGGTGTACTGATACGGACATTGATGTAGAGTCTATACCGGATGATAATCCAGAAGGGTACCTTTTTGAAGTTGATTTAAAATATCCAGATGATATACATGATATCCATAATGATCTTCCCATGTGTCCCACTCACGAAAAGCCTCCGGGGGGGGGGGGGGGGAGTAAAAAGCTTATTGCAACATTGTACGATAAGAAAAAATATATTTTGCATTATAGAAATTTAAAACAGTGTTTAAAATATTGGATGGTTTTGGAAAAAGTACATCGTATATTAATATTTGATCAGTCAGCATGGCTCAAAGCGTACATCGATTTGAATATGAAAATGAGAGCTGAAGCAAAGAGCAATTTTGAAAAAAATTTCTACAAGTTAATGAACAATGCTGTGTTTGGGAAAACTATGAAAATATTCGAAAAAGCAGGCTAGTAAAATTACGTACACGATGGTTTGGCCGATATGGTGTAAAAGTATTGATTGCTAAGCCGAATTTTTATAATCGTACAATATTTAGTGAAAATTTAGTAGCAATTGAAATGAAAAATCTATCTTTATATTTCAATAGACCGATTATTGTGGGAATGGCTACTTTAGATATTGCAAAAACCTGTTTTCAATGATTTTCATTATGGTTATGTGAAACCGAAATTTGGGGATAAGGCTAATAGTCCAGTCATTTTAGCTATTTTAAACCCCAATCTGCGGAAAAATTCCTAGTGAGCTGAATTTTTGTATACACCTTTATTACGGCATTGTAATGAAGATGTGAAAAATCGACATTGATATCGTGCCGGCTAAAAAAGTTATAAAGGTCAAAAGGTCACGAAAATCAGTTTTTCGCAAATATCTCGCGATCTATTGCTCGGAGGTCAATAAAGGTCATTATAAAAATTGTTTGTCGTGAAATTGTCTATAAAAAATGTCTCTTGCATTTTGCTGTAGAATTAACCGTTTTCGGAGTAGAGACTAGAATGCACTCACATACGGTATTGTATACCAAGGCGTACACCCTATTGCTTTTTATTCATGTTTGTAAGTGTGTTGTTAGTAAAATCTAATACATACACAGACATATAGCACTAATAATACTAGTATAGACAGGACAATTCGTGCCCGTGAATGCCTCAAACGACCTCCACTGGTAGGCAGATGTTCCGTATTTCATTGTACCCTTATACCTGCTACTTTTATACCTGCTATTGCCTGTCGGGCTGTATTTAGCTCAGTTAAAAATTATTTCTTGAGTGTTAAAGACGTTATTTTAGTAGTATTGCTCTTAAACAGTTTTCATAATGTGTGATACATGTTTTATATGCAAAGAAGTGTTATCGGATGGTGATGTAGTAGAAGTTAGGCGTGGTCTTCAGACATTAAAAAATGCTAGTATCGCTAGAGGTGATGGTAATATTGAATATTTAGATACTGTGACTTTTGTAAATGTTCATAGCAATTGTCGTAAAAATTATACGAACACTTTGAGTATAGCGGCTTTTAAACGACGCCAAGAAGAACCGAGTACATCAATATCTCCACGTAAGAAAAGAATCAGCTCTTTTGATTTCAAAAAATTATGTTTGTTTTGTGGAGAAGAAGCGAGTGAGGTAATTGAGAAAAAAAAAGAAAAAAAATACAGACGCGTTATTAGAGAAGTGAGTACTCTTTCATTTAAAGACACAGTATTAAAAGCTGCAGAGGCGCGTGGTGATAAATATGGAAGAAGTGTAAAGGAGCGTGTGAATTTTGAGTATGACTTAGTATCTGTCGAAGCTAAGTATCATGATAAATGTTTCTCAAATTTTTTATTAGTCAGTGGAAAGGGTGACGCAGGCCGTCTATTGGATGAAAATATTAGAATTGCCATGGAAAATGTTTTTCATTACATAGAAAATAATGACGATTGTCAATTTACATTGGCTGAGTTAAAAGATATAATGAAAGATTACGTTCCAGATGATAAAACAATAATAAAAAAATTGATTGCTCGATATGGGAATAATATTGTAATTACCACGAAAAGTAAATCATTAACAATTATTTGCTTTCGAGATACTGCAAGCAATATTTTAACAAATTCGTGGTACGAAAAAAAAAAAAGAAAATCATTGTGATGAACGTCTTCGAATTGTAGAAGCTGCTGCATCAATAATTAAAGAAGATATTCGTTCTGTTACAATTATTCATGACTCATATCCAGCACCAAGTCGAATGTTAGATAATATTAATGACGAAATTCCTAACACTCTAACACATTTCTTGCATCAATTAATTGTGAAGAATAAAAAAGGCCAAACAAAAAAAAATGAAGCAAAATGTACAGCCATAGCCCATGCTATAATGAGTGTAATGCGTCCACGATCGTTTTCGTCACAGCTGCTACTTAGCCTTTCTGTATTCCTTCATAGAAGATATGCCTCAAAAAGATTACTAGATGTATTGTCAAGTTTTGGATTTTGTGCTTCATATAGCGATGCTGTGACGTATGAAGTGTCAACTGTTTATCATCCTCAGCCTCGTATTCTTTCACAGCCTGATGTAATTTTACAGTATGCTGCAGATAATGCAGACATTAATGTTTCCACTATTGATGGGCATAATACTGTGCATATAATGGGTGTAATAAAAATCATTTCTCCAAGTAACGCTGTTGTGGCTGATATGCCCATCGTGAAATGTAAGAGTAAACCACGCGCTGATGATTTAGCTACAGTTTCACACGTACCTCTTTTAACTTACGAAAATAATGAAGTAGCTGGAATGAGTAAGATTATAGTTGAAGAAATTGATGATAATGTTATTTTAAATGAAGCAATTTGTAGTAAAGTCGACTTATTGTGGGCATACGCAAAGTGGAGAGATGTCAACGGTCTACCAGGGTGGAATGGATTTTTAGAGAAGCTAACAAAAAATAATAAAGACTTTACAACATCGACCATAATGTTCCTACCCTTCATTCATCATCCTGCAAGTAATAAAGATACAATTTACACCACATTAGATTGTGCAGTACGTAGTGCCAAATCACATGGACAAAATTGTTGCATCATTACTTTTGATCAGCCACTTTACTACAAAGCTCGCGCAATTGTAGCTGCTGCTGATGTTCAATCTGATATATCCAATGTTATTGTAAGACTGGGTGGTTTTCATATGCTTATGTCGTTTCTTGGATCTATAGGATATATAATGGAAGGAAGTGGACTCAAGGAAGCTCTCAGTGTTATTTATGCTCCAAATTCAGTAGACAAAATGTTAGATGGCCATGCTTTTGCAAGAAGTGTAAGAGGACATGGACTTGTTAGAGTTGCACTAATGAAGCTTATATATGATAAATTAACAATCGATCAAAATCTGCAGGAGTTTTTGGATGGTTACATCATGGATATTCTGAGAGGGACGATTTCTTATGATAACATTGAAGAATCTGAAGATGTTTTGAACGGATTAATACAGTTATTTAATGACGAAGTAGCTAAATTGAAGGACGATGGTCCTACTACTCAGTTATGGCTACAATACATTGAAATGATATCAATAGCTAATGATTTCATTCGCGCCGAGAGACTAGGGTTATGGAATGATCATCTTACAAGTGTTCAGCGAATGCTTCCATATTTCCATGCATCTGGTCATTTCCTGTATGCTAAATCTGCACATTTATACTTGCAAGATATGTTAGCTTTGAAGGACAAAATGGGACACCAAGACTATATAAACTTTACAAAAACATTTGCAGTGAGACGCACAGAAAAATTTAACTGTGGAACCTGGACCGACATGACTATTGAACAAAGTTTGATGAAGTCTATGAAGACTGAAGGAGGAGTTTCTCGAGGAAGGAGTACTCATGAAAGCGTCTTATGTAAGTGGATATATGGCATGCATGCGACAAATGCAATTTGTGAAGAAATTGAGAAATTTTGCGACCTTTCATTTGATACCACAGATCAACATGTAGACTCAAGAGATTCACGTATTGAAAGAGATAATACTGACATTAAAAAACTTGTAGAGTGGTTTGCTTTGCATAATCCTTTTTCAAGTGGCACTCAACTAGTTTCAGTATCAACAGGAATTGTCGGCAATAATAAAATCAACTGTTATAATGCCAAAGAAAATGGTCTGCAGTCAATTAAAAAAATTATAGGAGTAACATTTGACAAAATTAAATTAAAACGCTCTGACAGAGTTCTTCCATTATCATCAGTAAACACTTCTATCATGGTTCATGACTGCAAGGTAACGATCGATCCGTTATTGCTATTTCAACGAATTAGTTTAAATAAAAAATTTGAGGAAAATCTTTGTGAATATTTACAATACGAATTAAGTCCATACCCAACAGCACTATTTGATAATGTTGGCATGAGAAAAACTCAAAAGTCAAAAATATACGACTACTTCGAGCCAATTAATTATCAAGTAGTTTGTGATGCAACATACATAATCGATGGTGGATTTCTTTTGCATCGTGTCGTATGGCAAAAAAATGATACATTTCATATTGTCATTCACAAATATATTAATTATTTATCAAATAATTTCGGAACAAATACTGTTGTCATTTTTGATGGTTACTCTGATAGCAGTAAAAATATCAAAGCTATGGAACAACTAAGACGAACCGCTGCTGTTTCTACATCTTGTGAAGTGCACTTCAATGAATCGATGGAAGTTCCTATCAGTCAAGAAAAATTTTTATCTAATCGATTTAACAAAAGAAAATTAATTGAAATGCTTATTAAGAAGTTCGAAGAAGTTGGTATTGCTACAAGTCAATCACGTGATGATGCTGACGTTTTAATAGTTGAAACAGCGATTGAAAAATCAATAAATAATACTACAATTATTGTTGGAGAAGACATAGATCTGTTGGTACTTCTCATAGCACGCACACAAATACTTGATCAACCTACATCAATTTTTTTTAAAAAACCAGGAAAAAACAATGTTGAAACAAAAATATACTCGACTGACAGCCTCAACAAATATCCACATTGCAAGAAAAATTGAAAATCATGAAGATGTTTGAAAAAAGACTCGATTTAACCAATTCTGCAGAAATATTCCAACAAGAAAATTGCTCTCGAGATGTCATTGTCAATGCTGGGACACATTTTCTACTAGCAATGTACGGTGCTCCAAAATCAGAACTTTCGATAGATAATTACAGATACTGTAGCTTTGCTAAACTAACAAGGCAAAGTACAGCTGTAAAATTTCCATTATTACCACCTACTTCTTCAGCAGCTCAACAGCATATTTATCGGGTGTATTATCAAATACAAACCTGGCTAGGAAGAGAAATTGATCCAGAACAGTGGGGTTGGGAGTTAAAAAATAATATACTGCAGCCAATAACAACTTTATTACCACCAGCACCCGATAATCTACTAAACACAATCTTCTGTAATTGTACAAAAGGTTGCAGCGGCAAATGTGGATGCAGAAAAATTGGATTAAGATGTTCAAAAGTTTGTGGACATTGCCGTGGCCAGTCATGCTTAAACGCAGAGTCAATCAATGATGAAAATGATGAAGATGTTGATTTAAATATAGGAATAAGTCCACTCGACGTTTTGTCAGCAACTGTTGATGACACAGAAACTGAAGACATGGACAATGAATGTTAAAAAAAAATTATATACTAAAGTTAATTTTTCTGTATTTTTCTGTATTCAAATAAAAAATTATTCACTCGTAAATAAAAAAAAAACTCTTATTACATATTATGGATTATGCCTACGGGGGAAACCATGTAAAAAAAAAACGCGCCCTGCATTCTACCTCGAAGGTGGTGAGGAAACGAGTGCATCGTTATAATATAGTCGCTTTCTCGGCGCTCTACTCCGAAAACGGTTAATTCTACAGAAAAATGCAAGTCTGCATTTTTTGTAGACAATTTCACGACAAACAATTTTTATAATGACCTTTATTGACCTCTGAGCAATAGATCGCGAGATATTTGCGAAAAACTGATTTTCGTGACCTTTTGACCTTTTTTTGAACTTTTTTAGCCGGCACGATATCAATGTCGATTTTTCACATCTTCATTACAATACCGTAATAAAGGTGTATACAAAAATTCAGCTCACTAGGAATTTTTCCGCAGATAAAACCTAAAATGACTGGACTATAAAGGATTATACACTGATATGGATTCAATAATCTATAGCATTGAGACCTATGACATATATGAGATTAAGAAAGCAGATGTAGATGGATTTAATAGAAGCGATTATGAACCGAATAATATTTATGGTATGCCATTAGCTAATAAAAAAGTGTCTGGATTAATGAAGAATGAATTAAATGGAAAGATTATGACTGAGTTTATTGGATTAAGAGCAAAAATGTATGCCTATAAGATTGATAATGATAATGAAAATATTGTGAAAAAGATGAAAGGTATTAAGAGAGATGTTGTCAAAAATCAAATAACTTTTGATGATTATTATGAGTGTATGAATAGATCAAAAATTAAAGTTACATCACAAAAATGTATACGTTCATTTAAACATAAATTGTATAATATTGAAGAGAGTACGGTAGCGTTAAGCGGAAATGATGATAAGAGATGTATGATTGATGATAGTTTTGATACATATGCATGCGGTCATTATAAATTAAGAAACTAAAAAATATTATTTTATTACACCAACAAAAATGTCAAAACTAAGTGTGTGTTTCGAAACTGAAAACAATAGAGTGACGGAGGCCTCAATTTATAAAGAAAATGTACTAATGGGACATTGGTACATTCAAAATTATTGGAGATTGAAAATTTTTGGCGGATGGCAGAATGAGTGCACTTTGGTGCAGTTAATGAATAAATTGGAGACTATAATGGAGTATGGAAAGACAGCAACAATATATGTAGACAAACAAGCGGATTACATTTTATGTAAAAAATTGTTCAAAAGTCCGCAAAATGTTTATGTTGAATGGATTTGAAAAAAAAACTGTAAATATTTTCTTATTTTTTTTGTTTAATATAACGACCAACGACGTTTCTTGAATACCTTTGGAAAAGGTATTCTCTGCATCATCTTGACAACTTCTTGTCTTCATAAGATTGTCAACATAATAATTAATATATTTTTTGTTTTTAATATAAAAAATTTTTTTTACTTAACAATATCGATTTTATTTACCCACGAATCAAAATCCTTAGAGTATTCTTACCATCGAACGAACGCCTTATTATTTTGACGTTTTAGAATTTTCTCCACTAAGAAGATGTTGGGATATTTTACTTTTTGTAGTTCGAATTCATAAAATCCACCATGAATTTCAGCTCCATTGGTATCGTTACGAAGGTAAGTTTCTGGATTAGTGTTTCGAATTTTTCTTATTTGAAATATTTCGTCAGTCCATGATGGTAGGTAGCCTTTGTCAAACAATGATTTATATTTAGAAATTCTAACATGACCATTGATTTTAAACTTTGGTCGGTCGGTGATTTTAATATTATTGTAGATGGGGAAGAGTAACATTTTTTCATTAGAAGCATTAACATCACATGGCTTCATTTTTATAGTACGATGATATTTTTGATTGTAGTTAGTAATCAATGATGAGATAAGATTCACCCATTTATATGATCCATTTAAACTGAATTGTTTCCACATTTGCTCCTTTATAGTCCGATTGAACCGCTCAACAATTGCTGCTTTTATTGTGCTAAATGTTGAATAATGATTTATTCCATATTTTTCCATTAAACTATGAAATTTTTTATTGAAAAATTCCTTACCATCGTCTGTTTAGAGATTTTTCGGTATACGTCCATGTTGGAAAATTTTAGTCATAGCATTACAAACTGCTTCACTACTCTTATTTTTGATGAGTGTAGCCCAGGCGTATTTAGAAAATGAATCAATAATCATAAGCAAATATTAGTATCCATTATTTTCTTTAGCATATGAACCCATTTCAACTAAGTCCGCTTGCCATAAATCATCCAGACCTTTTATAATTACTCTTCTCCGTTTAAAATTCTTACGTGCAGGTTTGTGGAGTTCGTTGACAACTTGTTGCTTCTTCGATATCATATTGGATAAGTTTTTCCTCATTTAATAACTTTATATTTTTATTTAATTTAGTTATATATGTAAACCACTTCTGCTCAATAAGTTTTTCAACACCCGCACAGCTTTTTCACATTTTCATCATCTTTTAGCTCAAACGATGTTTTAAGAATCTCTAAGCTTTTATCAAATTGAGCAAATAAATTACGAATGCTATTATCGAAATCACCCGTTATGGTTTTTTTATAATTATGTACTTCTTTTGTCAACTCCCCCAATGGGTGTGAACTCGTATTCACTGTAGATGTTAATCCATTAAGTTTCACATACAAATTAGCTAGATTTTTAGCCATGACATCTAAATTGTCTGTTAGTGTAGTAATTTTTTCATTTGTTTTAAGTAGATATTGTTTGAGAGTTTTTATTTCAGAATTAGCTCGAAGTATAGTTAATGAAGCAGCCGATATACTTGAACGCCCAAACTTATCAACACTCATATTGATTGTGATGGTGATGAGTGATTGGAGCTTGATATTTATACAATAATGTTAACTTCGTATAATTCCTCGAGTATACTCAATATTTCGCTTTGCACATTTGAATGACTTGCGTGTTGGACTGCAATAAGGATCTTAAGAACAAAGTTCATTTACATCGTTCCAGTAGGTGTAATGAACATTATCAGTGAGTTGCATTAAGCCCAAGCCTTCTATTTTCCCATTACTATGATCATTTTTATCATCAGTAGTAGTTTTAAATCTTTTCCGGCTAATTGGTGGTTTGGTAATCGCCGTTGCCGGCTTTTTTTTTTTTTATTGTTGATGTTTGGGAACATTGGTTTAACAATATGATTATACTTGTAACTTTTACTCGATTTTCGATTGTAGATTTTCATTATTTTTATGTCTGAGTGCATTTGTTGTTCTCAAAATAAAACCATACTTGATTAGATCTTCTTGATTGTACAAATCTTCGTCGGGTTTCTTCATTAATAGCAATTCGTATAGACCGCGAGTACCTTTGTACGATGTCTCTCCAATTTCTAAATTATTATTGTGTATATGTAACTCAGAATTACCAATATACCATTTACTGTCTTCCCAGCGTGGTCCAAGTATGATCGATAGCATTATTTGTGGTGAGCGTACGTTTTAGATATTCTCCTGCTATATCACCAAAATCTTCATTTTTTGAAAAAAAATTTTCAAGTTCTACATATCCCTGAGCTTTAGGTTGACTCATCACCCTCCTAGCTGCTAATTGGACTGATTCACGACGAACGGGTGTTGTTTGAAAAACTTCATCATTGTCTGAATCTAGCGTTAATGGTGTTTTTACCATTTCATATGGAGGTGTTATGGTTTCTTTTTAAGGTGGTGATGGTGGTGATGTCTCCCTATTTTTTATATCCAATTTTTTCGTTTTTTCTTTAATTTCTGTTACAATCTCTTCCAACGGTGCGGTAATTGGTTTCAAATTTGTTTTAACTAAAAGATCAGATTCAATTTTTCCACTCTTAATTTGTTTATACTTTTCCCGAATTGATTTCTATGCTTTAATTATATTTTTTGAAAGCTGTTCATCCATTATTTTTTTGTTCACACAAATGTAATGGGAGGGTAGTTATCCGTTTAACGGTTGATGATGAAATGATTTATTTTTCCATGTAACACCCCCGTTATAAACAGAGATACGTTGACACAACGGGAGGTATTGTTAACGGGGTGGTGTTATAAACAGATCTGTTAACAACGGGTATGATCGATGATCCGATATAAAAATAGAGCCGATGACGACTTAAATCTGTATAAAAGTATCAAGTCCATTACGATAACGTCCTTTATTAATTTCACAATCTTTATCTATCACTAGAAATCCATATTTTTGTTTCCAACACTCCGCACACATATTTTTAAATGTATCAAATGACATATCAGTATTGATATGATCTTTGAATATATGACGTCAATTTAAATCATCCTGTTTGAACAAGATAAAATGATTACAGTTGTCTCTGATTAAGTGTTAGTCGTTATTCATCGTCGGGGAGAGTTTGTGGTCGAGGGTTTGTTAATTCTATTATAAATTCCCTACCATTTGAACTATATGTACCCGGCTATCAATTTTGTGATCCTGGTACTGATTTAAACACACGATTGGCGAGAGGTGATCAAGGAATTAATAAGTTGGATAGTGCATGTAAAAATCATGATATTGCATACTCAAAATATAAAGATTTAAATAACCGTCATAAGGCCGATTTGGAGAACGAGCTGCTGCTTGGGCTGTGACAAACGCCATGAAAGCTAAAGTTAAATTGAGGATGGGTTATGTTGATCGGAGCCAGAAGAAGAAGGTCAAAAAACAAAGAAAAATCCCGTTTCGAGCGGCCGTGAAAAGTGCACGAGATGCTTTAAAGAAAACAAAAGACACCAACATTAATGATGCAATTAAAGATGCTATTACTGCTGCTAAAAAGGTAATTAAACGAAAAAATGTACGAACACCACGAATCATCCCAATTCCAAAAGTTGGCGGTGCACTTCCATTCTTATTTCCCCTATTTGCTGGTCTCTCGGCTATTGGTTCACTAGGCGGTGGTACTGCGGGCCTTGCTAAAGCCATTACTGATGCTAGTAATGCTAAAAAACAGCTTGCTGAAAAACAACGTCATAACAAGACAGTGGAGAAGATTGCTTTGAAGAATGGTAATGGTTTATTTTTGCGGCCCTACAAGACCGGTCTTGGTTTATACATGAATCCAAAAAACTAACAATGAAGCTACTACCGAAACGGCCTCTAAATGAACTAGATCTATATAAATATTGTTAAAATATTCCATATTTTCGTGGTATTTTCATGCGTGACAATTTACCGCAGAAGCCAAGAAAAAATGAATGTGCAATTATAAATTAAGGACATGGGGGGACACACTGGTGCGCTTACAGAAAGTGCGGTGTAGTAGCTGAATATTTTGATAGTTTTGGAAATTTACAACCACCGTTGGGGCTTGTTAAATATTTGGGTGCTGATACTACAATAAATTATAATTATATGCGATATCAAGATTTCAACACATACAATTCTGGACACCTATGTATCCAGTTTTTATTAACACCAGAAAATTTTCTATAAATAACTGTGATTTTTTCTAAAAATTTTCATTTACTATGCCATTATCATCGTATACACTAACTGTTTGTGGAAACAGTAGTATCATCACCGTCGATTATTTTCCACCCATTGATTTTGGCTCAAAAACTACAAATGTGAATTATATACTTTTCAATCGTATAATTCGATCGCTAATGTCGACAACAGCTGTAATCAAATTCATATTGGTAACATTTTAATTATTATGTTATCGGTTGGAGCCTACGAAATACATGATATTAATCAATATGTACAAGAGTTTCTTCACTAATACAATAAGGACCACCCGAAAAAATTACAGTAACAATTCAAGCAAATAACAATACTTTACAATGTGAAGTGAGGTGTGGTGTCAAACTCTATTTCAATAGACCGAATTCGATTGGCTCATTGTTGGGTTTCAGTCGACGTGAATTAGAATCCAATTATTTACACTCATCAGATTTACCCGTAAATATTAACAAAGTAGACGTTATCCGTATCGAGAGCAATATTACAACGGGAGCCTATATTAATAACAAATTGGTGCATACATTACACGAATTCTATCCGATGGTGGAGCCAGGCTATAAAATAGTCGAAGTTCCAAAAAATATCATTTATTTGCCTGTGAACGTTAAGAAGCTAACATCTCTAACAATTAAAATTACTGATCAAAACGGTAACTTCATTGGCTTTCGTGGTGAGAATATTATCGTACGTTTACATCTATGTCATGATAACGTACAACAATAGACGACAACAATCAACATATAGTATCAAGCCGTCATCATCAACACAAGGACAAAAGAAAAACATTGGAAAACTAATGACAGAGAACAGAAACTATTTGAAAAGTTTGAGACTTGTTTTATCAAACAATGGATAGCGCTGAAATGCTTAATATATCCGATGGTGTTCACTTTGATGAAAGTATTACAAAAATTGAGTACCATAGTTATTCACCATTTTTATCGACGTTTGACAACAGATGACAGAGACGAATTTGTATTCAAAATCAAAATTTAAATATTTTAATTAGCGAAAGTTTCCTCTATATTGAGGGGACCGTGAAAAAAGCTAGCGATAATACACTATGCTACTGCCAAATTGGTAAACAATTATCCAGCTTATTTATTTGAGGAAATACGCTATGAAATAAATGGTATTGAAATTGATCGTATTCGCAACGTTGGACACACTTTAACATTAAAAAATTATATCTCACTTAATGCTAATGAAAGTAAAATGAAAATAACATTGATTTCTCCGATGGTAATATTAATATTTGCATGCCATTAAAGAGAATTCTTGACTTCGCAGAAGATTATATGAAAATTATTCCAAATGTTAAGCATTAATTAATTTTGAATCGAGCACGAAATGATTTAAATGCAATTATATCGCCAACTGATGATATGAAATTTGAAATTACAAAACTACAATGGCACGTTCCACATGTTCAACTTCATGATGAGCAGAAACTATTATTATATAAATTTATCATATGAATCAATCAATTAAGATGAGCTTTCGTAGTTGGGATATGTATGAATATCCAGTTCTCACAACTACAACACACCAAGTCTGGGCTGTAAAAACATCGACACGTTTGGAAAAGGAGAGATATGTTATCTTTGCTCTACAAAGTAATCGACGAAACCTGATGGAGAAGGATGCGAGTCGTTTTGATCATGCCAATTTGACTGATATAAAAGTGTTTTTAAACTCGGATGTGTGGATCCAATACGATATGTATTCAAAATTTCAAGAATCATATTATAAAACTAACAGTCAACCACTCTTATCACCACTACAATTCAAAGAAATAGCTCCCATTGCCCTCATAAATTGTTCACACCAAATGGATGAAATAAAGACGGGACCGGTGGATCTTAAAATTGAATTCAAATGTAAATCAAATATTAAGCCTAATACTTGTGCATATTGTCTAATTTTACATGATCGTATTGTTGAATATAATCCACTTACAAATGATGTAAAAAGATTATAAAATAAATAAATTATACTAAAGAACTTTTTTTATCATTTATTTCCTTTCCCAACTTTTCCACACTGAAAAAAAGAGATAAAATTTGTGGATTTTAAAAGAAAACTAGAAATTTTTTGTTTGTTTATTTTTTATTTTTAACTATCTTGAATTTTTCCAAATAATCCAATTCCTTATTCATTAAAACTTAAAGACGCTGGACTAACTTTAAAGTGTTACTTTTTAATTTCCCAACAAAAATATTTGCAGTAGATCCATTAATACCTTACATCATGTAGAAATATTGAACCATCGACGAAATTAATATAAAAATATTTTATATTTTCAATATAGTTGATACCAAAGAAATCGAGAATTTCCATATTTATAATATGTGAAATTTTTGTGTTAATATTTACAACATTTTGTACATGCTGCTGAATATGAAACCGATCGTTAATACTTCGCCCTTTACGTTCACCCTTTAGATGGTCATATGTGATGTCATGCAAACGTTCATTGGGTTTCAACACTTCTATTAATTTTTTTAACGTATCCATTTGATTCTCCTTTCTAGTAAAATTACTATTAAAAAATCTCTCGAATTTTTCTCAAATGCGTCCGATACACTTATTAGGTCGTTTTCGTTTTTCGAATTATAAAAATTGTTATAAACTTTTTGAATTGATCCATGATTTGTAATCGCCAGTATTTCCGAGTTTTGAATATTGTGTTGAACGGGATATACCCTATCTAACAATGCATTCACTACACTGATGTTACTATTCTTTAAAAAAATGTAAAACAATGGCAGAGTAATTTTATAATAGTAATTTATAAAAGTAAAATTCGCCATAATTATACTATACTAGATATAAAATTCCAATTTTCGTTGTTTAAATACTCTGAAAATATTGATCTATACTTACGCATTTGAACTTTTTGAATTGCAAACTTTGCAAAATTTTCTTGCGCGTGGATAACCTTTTGATCTTTTTATTTTTTTGCTAATGTAAGTTTATTTGTAGGAAAATTATTTTCTTAATTAAAACAAATCTTTGTTTTGCTTTATTATATGAACTAAAGAATACAATTACATAAAAAATTATAATAACAATTTATTAGGATAAAAATATGATATTTCTTTTAAGATTATAAAAGCTAATTTTTCCCAAGATTGACCAATCATTTCAAGTGTATACTCAAGTTCAAAATAGGCGGGAGGATGTTTGTTTATCATTCGATATGTGTATACATTAATTTTTTTAATTATTTGTTTTATGTCTACTTGAATTAATTGATCAAAAACTGAAGATAACATACCACTTATTTCAAATATTTTAACAATTGATGTATTAGAATTATTTATTTTTTTTATTAATTATCATAACTTTTTGCTTTTTTATTAAACAAAGTGTTATGGTTAGACCATTTACATCGAAACTTACATTTTCTTCTTCACCCATTGATGTAGGCGAATGTAAATACATCATTATATATGATTGCAATTCCAAAAACAAATACCACTGTTTTACATCCATAAATATTGAGTACTTTCTCGATGAAAATTTAATCTTCTCTACCATAGAAGATGGATCAATACCAACGCATATTGATCTTGATGGATTTAAAAAATATTTACGTTCCATTATCATTTTTGTTGTTGATGTTGACATCCATTACCAAATGATCCACATTCATTTTTTCTTGTAATTATATTCAAATATGGTTGGTTATACAAACTCGAGATCAAATGAGCCATACTCATTTTCTCCCTTCACAATTAAAGAAAGTGAAGATGGTTCCAAAATTTTATCGACTTCTTCAATTTTTAATTTTTGATAACGATTTGGTTAAATTACCAATGAATCTTCCAATTCTAACACCCATTTACAACCAAATTTGGTTTTGTATGATTGAATAAACTGCAATAAATACTTTTTATTCACTTCTAAATCTTTAAATTAACAAAATGGTTTTAATGTATTACAATCATTTAAAATTGACGACATTTTTTTTTTGTATTATTTTTTATTTTTTTAAATAACAATAGTTTCCTTCACTGATTTGAAGTATAATAAAAATTTTTTTCTTAAATTAATCAATTATATACTCCTTTCATGATTCTTTGTGACGTATTATCAACTTCAGTTAACCGCAATGCGCAAAGTATGTCGTTTCATTAAAACCGCAGCCTACTAGTTCATCCACAATATATAATTAAAATATTTAATAACCACAAATATTTCCTCTAATTTATCCCATGGTATTAAATGAAAAAAAATTATTAACCACATTCTCTTTTTTCTTTCCTATACTATTTTTTTTCTTATTACATTCAGCTTTCCTTAACCTTGATTGAAAAATTTGCTTCCGCTTAACCGTACCAATAGTCAAAATTTCAAAGGGTACTTGTCTACGTCACAGCTGAACCATAACGTCATCCACACTCTACACACTTTCTTTTTTTATATTTTATATGTATTTTCCTATACCACTTTTTTTAAATCATCGACGATTTCTCTTATGGCAAATTACATTGACTTTGATCTCGTATTCTCATACCATAACTACTGATATGTATGCTAAATTTCAGGGATCATATTATGGAACAAATAATCAGCCCCTATTAACACCAAATAAATTTAAAGAAATTTGTCACATTATTGTATTAGATTGTGCTCACCAAGCAGATGAGGTAAAAACTGGTCCTGTAGATTTAAAAATAGAATTTAAATGTAAAGCAAATATTCCAGATAATACCTCTGCTTATTGTTTAGTAATACACGAGAGAATTGTACAATATTGTCCTCTAACTAATGATGTAAAAAAGCTGTAAAATAATTTATTTAACGGTTAATAAATACAAGAGATATAAGAAATGATGTAAGAAATCTGTAAAAGACTTTATTTAACAGATATTAAAGAGTATTTTTTAAATTTTTATTTTATTTTTATTTTGAATACTTTCCAAACCCTACAAAAAAAATATCACTTATACATCCTCAAACACCATTAAAGGAGGTAGCATCTAGCGGCCGACGGCCGCCGGTGATTTCTTGAAAAATGTTTAGTAAATTAAAAATTAAGAAAGTTATTTATGAAGATGAAAAAATTACCGTTACACTTCCGGGATCAAATTATGTAACTATGAAAAAGAAGGTTACTTTACACGTCAAGATTAGTAATTTCAGTTGGAATTTAGAATTTTGCTTAATGGAAAAATCCATTTTTGATATGATTATTGGATCACCGTCTCTCAACAAATGTGGTATGATTTTAGATTTATGTAATCTAAATAAGTTTTTTCTAATTCATTTAGAAATATTGAAATTCCATTTGAAAATTTGCACTCAATTTTTCGTTATATTTTCAAGTCTAGGAGGCGCAAAAATGTTTTCGATCCTGGACATGTCAAAAAGCTTTTACCAGTGTAGCTTGAGTAAAGAGAGCAGAGGCAGAGATATTACTGCTATTAATACGCAATGGGGACAATTTTCTTTTGTTTCTTGTCCGTTTGGACTAAATATTAGCTCCCAATGTTTATATCGGTTTCTAGTTAAAGAATTTGACGATTTGTTGAATGTATGTATCTTAATTTATTATGATGATATAATAGATTTTTCGAGCTCTATTGAAGATCATAAAATTCATTTAAACCAGGTATTAAGTAGATTTAAAAAGCTTAATTTAACTTTAAATCCAAATAATAATAAATTTTTTATGGCACGTCTAAAAATTCTTGGCCATATAATATCAGACGGGAGACGTCCTAATCTTGACAAGGTTAGTGCTATTTGCTACAAGCTAATTCCAAAAAATATCAAAGAATTACAAAAGTTTAGCGGAATGGCAGCGTTTTTTGCTCGCTATATTGAGCATTTTAGTTCTATTGTTGCACCTTTGAATGAATTAAAAAAGAAAAATGTTCAATTTAAAATAACTGATGTACATGTCGAAGCTATTTCTAAACTAAAAAGAGCTTTAACATCAGCACCGGTTTTTAAATTTCCTATTTTTGATGATTAATATCCTTTTGTTGTGAGAACGGATGCGTCATCTGTTGGCCTAGGAGCCGTTTTATTACCAAATATAAATGGAAATTTACACCCCATTGAATATTGTTCTAGAAAATTAAATCCCGCTGAAATGAGATATTCAGCGTACGAGTTAGAACTTTTAGCTGTAATTTTTTCATTAAATAGGTTTAGTAACTTTTCTCTAGACATTTTTTTTTTCTTTTGGATAAACATTTTTTCTTAGAAAGCGATAAGAGCGCTTTGGTGTATCTTTTTAATTCGCCACAAAAAAACAAACTTTCGAGATGGATTTTGACACTGTCAAAATTCAATTTTACACCGAAACATATTAGGGGCTCAGATAAAACTACAGCAGATTGTTTATCTAGATTGTTTGCGAATGGTAATTTCTCTATAAATAATTTTTTGTTAAAAAATGATAATAATTGGTAGTAATTATTCGGGTGTAGATCCATCTTTGGTTGATAAAAATAATTTGGTCAAGGATGAATCTTTACTGAACGACCCGGTTTTTCTATTAAATACTTTAGTTACTGAACCTCATGGTTTTCAGTCAGTGTAAATCAGTGTAAATTCATAATGGATCAATAAAAAAATGGCCATAATGTTAATAACTTTTCACTTAAAGACGATCTTTTGTTGTGCGAAGTTAGACGAAATAAATTAAATAGTTCTACCAGATTCAATGCTTGAATATGTCATTAAATACTATCATAATTCTTTATATGGTCAGCATGGTGCTGTCACTAAAACTTATAGAGAAATTGCCAAACGTTTTTATCATAATTTATTATATAAGAAAGTTGTAGAATTCGTTAAAAATTGTACAACAATCATTCAGTCAACAATTTAAACCAAATAATAAAAATACGAACGTGCACACAAAGTCAACGGTTCCCACTGGTATTTGGAATAAGCTTTACATAGACTTTATCGTTCCTTTAATTCCATCTTTGGATGGTGGAATGAAATATATTTTAGTTAAAGAGTTCGATCAACAAATCGAAATTAAAATGTGAACAACAATAATAAGTTATAGAAATATATTTTAGTTATTTTTGATTCATTTAGTAAATTTGCTACTACATACTCTACACGTAGAGCTACAGCTAAAGTGGTTGTTAAATTTCTTCATAAAACCTTTATGCAATTTAGTTATCCTACATGTGTTGTTAGTGATAATTCCAAATGTTTTGTGGCTCAAAAATACAAAAATTTTTTTATTCAATCATGGTGTAAGAGCAGCTTATATTTCAAGCTATCACGCATGTGCTAACAAGTCTGAGAGGCTCAATAGAAATTTAAAAATTAATATGGCGTGTATAATAAAGCAATATGCTTTGGAGCATAAAACTTGGACTAAAGTTTAACCATATTAATTTTACCTTTCAATATAACAATAGCTACCATACTTCTATTGGAAATTCTCCAGTCGAAATTTTTTAAAATGACATCTTGAATTTAGGGCTAGAAACCTATAATTATTTTACGGCAGATAAACCACCAACATATGAAGAAGTTAAACAAGCATTAGTTAAAATGAATCAGATAATAAATAAACGCAAAAGTAATACTGTAGATGTTAAATACAGAGTGGATCAGATGGTCTGTGTGAAGCTTCCTAAGTATCGTGCGACCTTTGATTCTGACAGTAAATTTCAACCTAGATATTCAGGTCCGAAAAGGATTTAACATTTTACTGGACCAGTGTCGATCGAACTTTTTGACGAGAATGATAATACTTTATCTCGTGCGCATGTTAGCCACTTGAAGCTCTATCAACCACTGATAGTGCAAAATTAATTTTTTTCTCTCTCCGCTTTCTTCTCCTTTTTTCTTTTATTCTTAGAATTTTTTAAGGGCGGGGGAGTGTTACAAATTGTTGGCAAATTATTTAAAATGAATTAATTAGAAATGAATTAGGCAAACAATGCTGTAAATATAAAATATTTTTGAATCTGTCTGTGGCGGTACATATTCAATTAAAAAGTTTATTCTGTCCGTTACGGTACTTTATTTATTTTTCAATTTGTAGTTCTATATATTGTCACCAATCGGTACTCTAACAGAGCTGAGTGTGTTTTTTCGATTGAATCTCTCTCTTTAATTCTAGCCGTCACAGAAGTAGTATCTTTGAATAATCATTTTAAATTATTTATTCCAAAATGGATTCACATTTTTTTCAATACACATTTTAATGTGTGGCAGTAATTACATTACTTAAATTTTTACAATTTCTTTTTATTTAATTCTAATTAAGAATTTATATTCTTTGAACATGACAATCTAAACAAATTGACATATATTTTTACTAAATGTTGTTTTATTAAATACGCACAATTACGTAGAATGTACAACAAAGACATCCTCGCGTAATTTAAAATTGTGTAGCTTAATAGTTAAAATATTTTACCTTGTATGTTTTTTGTGACTGCTGGAATTTGTGGATGAGCTCAGTTTTTTATAGAATGTAATTTTAAAAACTGAATTCACAGTGATTGCAAACGGCATACAGAAACATTTTTAGATACAATATTTTTTTTAAAGTTATTTTCATAACTGTTTTTTTTTTTTTTTATATTCAACTATGTGAAATTTCATGTAAGTCACAAAATGGCTGACGCCTTGTAAATTAATATTTTCCGTTTTATGTTATGTCAGGCATTTGTATTCTTTGACATGATAAAATAAACTTATTCTTTTTATTTTAAACGTAGACTTTTCTTTCCTTTTAGAGACTTTCTAGTGGGTAATCGCCTTCGGCGTTACCTTGGGGCCTAGCACGCGAATTTATAGTTTTGTTGTTCGTTAAAATTGATCTGTTCCGGTTTCGAACATTAATGAACACCTTATTCTGTATTTTTAAATGTTACAAACCGGGATGTTTCCATTTAAGCACACTAATTTATATTTTTTTAGCTAAATATCAATCTCAGTGTTCTGGGGGTTACGGAGGAATTTGGCTGTATTAGTTACTTCTTGTTCTCGACGCAAGCCGAGAGTCAATTAAGTATCGTAATTAAAGAAAATCTTACATTATTTTTATTAATTACCATACCAAATATTCGTAACAATCTGAAATTGAATTTGTGTAAACTTGAAAAAACAATTGCAACAAAACCATTTGTAATTCACAATGGAAACATCAAATTCAAATTTATTACTGGAACGAAAATTTCACCTAAATGGAAGTCATCATTGGATCATTGGTTGTAGGATTTAATTCGTCATTAAATATATATGTAAAAATATGATCAAAAAGGTTTGAAATTATTTTGTGTGAACAAGAATGGATTAAATTACAATAACATTTTACATATGTAATGAAAGGTATGTGTAGTGAATTTTATAATATAACTTTTAATGTAAGTAATAAAATAAATGTCAAAATTTGTAAATTTCATAAACAAAAAGTTGTTATTATTAATAAAAGAGTTTGCAATAGAAACAGTATTGAAAAACTTTTTAGATACAATTATATAATTGAACCCATTATTATTAAATACAAAAATTAATATAATTGAGGTTATTAGGAAATTAAAATTACTTGCAAGTAAAATGTCTAACGAATCTTGCACCTCTGAAATGTTTGAATATGCAGTGGAAAATTGTGTTTCATCGTGGTGTGGTGAGACGATACTCACATTTCCACTCGGATAATACCCTCCTGGATCCAAGGCTAAAAAAAAAAAAAAAAAAAAAAAAAAAAAAAAAAAAAAAAAAATAAAATAAAATTTTTTTATTAAAAAAGTAAAATTAATTAAAACTTCATTAATTGTTGCCAATTGGGTCCAAAGAATGAATGCTTGAGGAATTGTGTTTATACAAGGAGTTTCGACTTAGGCTACATCACACCCACCGAACAAAAAAAAGAGGAAAAATTTACAAAAAAAAAAAACAAACAAAATGTCAGTAAATAGGCAAATTTAAATTAAAATTAAAACTTGAGTTTCCCAAAAATCATTTAAAAAAAAAAAGAGAAAGGTCATAACTAATTTTTTTTATTTATTGATGCATTTAAAATACAATATTTTTTTTCATTACAATTCATCAAAATAAAAAAATGGCCGAGAGCTGATACCCGGATGGCCAGGCACACGACGCACAAACACAGAATCGCACGCAGCATCGCAGGCGGTAAACACGGCGCGAAAGGTCGTGATTGGATCACGGCGGCACCAGGCACTAATAAAAAAACAAAAACAACGAGTCAACAAGTGACCTGATGGTTTTCTGGATGAAAGAGGAGGAACTTTTAACCTTTGCATCGAGCAAGTGAAGAGCTCGGAATTATATTCATTCGTGGTGAAATATGAAAATAATATAGAATCGAACATAAATTAAATTGGACCGACATCGTGATCAAAATTAATCAATCGACATCGATTATTAAACAAAATAAAATAAAGTCGAACATTAATTAAAATTGGACCGACATCGTGTTTAGAATTAATGAATCAACAACGATTATTAAACAAGAAACTAAAAACGAAGATTAATTAAATTGGACCGACATCGTGATTATAGTTAATGAATCGACAACGAATGATTAAACAGGAACAATAAAACAAAAACAAATTAAAATAAAAACGACAAATATTCACGTGGAGTACCTGCTGAGACCAGTTACGAGCGGGCGACCGCAAGGTCATATAACCCTTTATCTGGACGTTCAACATCGCCCATCAGCAGCAACACCACCGCCTGCAGGCCGATTCGATCTACACCAATTGTTAACGAAACATCTGGAATACCTCAAGGATCACCTGGTGATTCCGCTGTGTGCTGCTGCGTTTCTCTCCTGGCCGTCCGGTTGTTCAACCCCCGGTTCCATTCGTGAATGACTATGTAAGTTGTATTTATCTTTTCTTCTATATCAATTAATTTGCCGGCCAAAAAGGACATATCCTAAAATAAATAAAAAAGTGACATTAATAAAAGGTTGGAGGTTTACCAAATATTTTAGATTTAGGAAATCATATTAGTTAAGTTTTTTTTTAATTACCGTGTGTGGTGAGTCCTGGTGCGTCCATTAATCAAGCCGTCTAGTGGCCCTTGTCACATTGGTGTCGGCCGTCAGCCGCCTATTAACGACAAGGGACAACCACTCTCCATTTCACGGCGCCAGGTGGTGGTGAAGTCGATCTAAATTGATTCGAAGATCCATACACCTCGCCCGGACTGTTGCGGCAAATGGCTCTTGACCGAATGTGTATATGAATATATATTTCTATTCATAGAAAAATAATATAATAACATATCTGTATGCACCTTTACCTTTAAAAGAAGCTCACCAGGAATCATCGTTGTCAATATTAGTATTAAGTTATGTTGCCCTAAAACAAATATTAAATTTTTTTTTTAATTTTATTAAATACAAAAACCTAGGTTATGTATCTACTCATTCACATGTCAAAATAAATTATGCTAAATTTACCATTGTTTTTCAATATACGTTTGATAAAAAAAATTATAATTGTGAATAGTAGAAACGTTTGAAAAAAAAAAGAAATTAAATAAACAGAATATTGGAATTTAATTGAGATTACTTACGTTTGTTCAAATCCATGTTGACACCTTAAGTTGTGCCAAATACAGTAGAGCCAACTTCACATAACTAATATTGATTTAGTAGATCTCCATTTGTATTTACGCGCCATGTCCCGTCCGATTCAAAAAAAGACTTCCACTGCGACATCTTATATAGTTCGTTTCTCTAATTAATTTGAGAATCGTTTTAGTGGTCAAACTTATCTTCTACTAAAAGAAATATTGTTTTTTTTCCACATATATACAATATATGAAAAATTATGACTAACAAAAAGAATGATCGATGCTTATAAAAGATTTGAAGTAAGATTACAATCATTTAGTAATACATCTAACGAATGGTTGAGTAAAAAATCTGTAGAGTTATCGGAAGAGATTTTCCAGGGTTTTATTACACTGGAAACGCAAATGAAATTAAATGTTTTTGTTATGAACTCGTTTTGGAGTTCATGGAAGAAAGATGATATACCGTTTAATTTACATGTTCAAAAATGTTCAAAATGTCTTTACATATTAACATTGATTGATTTAAAAAAATCTTGTAATGATCCATATGATATAGCTTTTGATGAATTTTGTTTTTGGTTTCAAAGAAAGTTAAAATAACGGTTTGTTGAATTATTGTGTTTTTTATGTATGTGTTATTATTTTAATAAATTACATTATTTCAAAAATAGTAAACTTGTTTTTTGTGTACCCTCCTTTTCCTCAAAAATTGCAAATTAGTATTAATAATAATTTGAAAAATCAGCATTAAATTTTATATATAAACCTTTTGAAAACGTTAATTTCTAGTTAAAATTTACAATGGTTAATCTATTTGTTACAACGTATTTACTTAAAATAGTTATACCGGCCACATATATAATTAACAATGTTAGTGTGAGTGCAATTCCAATTTTGGATAATATAAGTCCACAACAGTAGAATATTTATAATTCAGATGTTCAAGCGGTCACCAATCATGGTACTATACAAAAGGTTTATAATACTTATTATCCTAATAGTAATTTGTCGGATCCAGTAACTGCTGTACAAAAAAATGGAACTGATGGAATTATATCAGATTTTTTACAAAATGTTTTTGCAAAAAAATGGAATGGATCAAATGGAACTTCTGAAAAAACTGGTCAATGTTTTAAACAAACATTCTGAATCAGGTGGTAGCTCTTATGAAGATGATGATGGTGATGATTTGTTGAAAAAAAGTAGAAGAAAACGTAGTATAGATGCTGACAATTATCATATAGGAGACTAGTGGAACTGAATTCTAAAATTTTAAGAATTTTGGAAAAAAGAAATTTTTCAAATGTCAGATATTAGCTATATTCAAAATAGTATTTACTTTGACATCGATTACAATGATGGCTCGATATACGTAACTACAGATCGCATATTTGTAGGTAAATTATCTTTAAAAATTTTGAAATATGTAAGAGATTTAAAAAACTTAATTAATTACCATTTTGAATATGTTATCAAAACAGAAGTTTTGTATAAAAAAATGTAGGTTTGCAATAAAATAAAATATGTTTATGTTTAGTAATGTTTTTTTTTATTTTTTTTTTTCATTTTTTTTTTTTATTTATTTATTTATTTTATTTTTTTTGTTATTTATATTACAGAGCCTAAAACTTAAATAAAACGGTAAGTAATTCTTTATTAATAATTTCCATTGAACTATCGGAATTGGATAAACGTTGAATATTTTCCAATACCCATTTCCAAGTTTTATTGCCTCTAGAGAATGGGTAAAATTTTAATTCAATGTCTTTTGTTTCGCAAACAGTAATAAGAAGCTCTAACGAGTCAGGTTTAGCATAATATGTAGCCGTAATCATTCCATCGTTTACCATTTTTTCTAAGCTGTATGTTTGTAAATGTTGTTTAATAACTAATTCTATTTCCAAACAAAATTATTCTTTAATTGCTTCAATTTGACGATTCAGATATTCCATATACTCTCTATCTTATATTTAATTAAACACTCTATTAAATGATGGTAGATACGTGTTATTATGTTTGAAAATTCACATTCCTGAATAAATGACGTATATTTTATCAAGATGTATTTATTCTGTTAAATATAACTGTCCATTTTTTAGAGCTGCTTTACGAAATTCTAAACATAATTTAGAATTACTTTTTTTTTAATCTCATTTTTCAAAACTTGGATTGTTAAATGTAAATGTAAATTTAAAATCATGATGAATAACCTACTTGATCTAAAAGCTTATTTAAAAAAAAAATCTACTTAAGTCGTTTTATATTGTAGCATCATGAACATCTGCATTGTCCACCTGGATCACTGACGTCAATAGCCAACGATTGACGTAAATCATCAATAATGCCTATTCAGCAATAAATTAGTATATAATCAGTAGCATCCTCAATGCTAAATCAGATTAGTTCCGATACTTAATTAAAGTGTTAATTACGGGAATATACTTAATTTTGTAGATATTTATTGTAATTAATATTTGAATTTTAATAAAAGTATTTTAATTAAAAGTAACAAAGTTAATTGTTATAATTTTAAAAGTGAACTCTTCTCATTTCAAACTTGATTGGAAATCAAGTTATTGTACAACAAAGCCAAACAAGCCATTGGACTGATATTATTGGAATTGCAATTGGACATAAGATTCACTGGACGGAGAATTCATCTTCAATTGGGACAGTGGTATTTTATGGACGCAACGCCAATTATTCAATAAGTACTTTGGTTTGATAATTGGATCAAAAGGTTTACGAATTTGTGCCTAAAATAAATGCTCTGGTGACGGCGCCCCTGCCTATATAACCGTACCTCCCATTGGTATACGACAATATTAACAACAAAACAAACATTCCCTCTTAATCGTGCATACCATAAAAACTGACCTAAAAATTTGTTCCAAGGTAGTTTGTTTAGTCAAAACATTATTAATGAGTACATTTATTATTGATGTACAAGGATTTAACAGTCCAAAAAATGGATTTATTGTGAAAGAATTTGCAGCGGTTACAAAAAAAAAGTGAACATCATTTCATGTTCAAGCCACCAACGCTCTTTCAATGTTTCGATGAAAACACTCAAAAACAAATAAAATACTTGGAAAATTATTACCATGGAATTCAATGGAATGAAGGTAATTATTCATATTGCAATCATAAGTACATTATTACAAGTATTTTATCAAATTGCTCACTGTATTTTTACAAAGGGTTATGAAAAAGTAACATGGATACAAAAATATACTTCAGCGAATGAAGACTATGAATGTTGTGACACACTAAACCTTCTACGAAAGCAATACTCCAGTCCATTATGTGAAACACACAGAGAAAAACAATTAAGCCAAATGAAACCGTATATGTGTGCGCTAGAAAATGCTTTAAATTTATATAAATTAGTTGATAATGAACATGATGACAATGATTTTTGAATAATGTAATTGTATTTAAAAAAAAATTGTTATTAATTTTAATAATTTGTTTTATTGATTAAATTTTTTTTACATTGTGGAATCTGTAATTATAATAAATTTATACAATGGTGCTAATACTTTTTTACCTCATTTGTAAGTGGATTATACGCAAAAATTTAATCATGTAAAATTAAACAATACGCTGCAGTATTTGGGGGAACATTTTCAGAACATTGAAACTCAATTCTAACATCAACAGGACCCGTTTTCACTTCTTCTGCTTGATGGGACAAATCTATTACAATCAAAGGTGCATCATTTTTAAATTCAGTGATATCTAGTAAGGGTTGATTTTCACGTCCATAATATGCATGTTGAAAATTGGAATACATATAGTATGCTATTGCATACTTGTTTTCCCAAAATCTTAATTGAAGTTATCGTAGGGATATGAATTAGAATTCAAAAATACTTTCATTTTAGTTAAGTTTATATGACCAAATTTTGATGCAAATCTTTATCTTTTTTATTTTTGCGATCAGTTTGAAATCCAATAATTACAAACCGGGGTTTTTCAATTGGGTTGTTGTTGTTAATTGCCATACATGGTCTTTGGCTTCCAATAATGATGGTTTTTCAATTAATAACCACCCACGGGAAGTTGCTTTCTTCGTTTAACCTTTTTCTATTCCTTTATAAATCATTAGTCGAATTTCATCATTCGGATGTATATGTGGAACTAACAAGTTAATTTTAGAAATTTTAATTTGAATACTATCGTCTTCAGCATCAGCAGCAGCAGCAGTGCTTATAATAGCATAAATATGTGTTCGTGAGCGGTTAAAAATAAAATCATGTCTACTTTTAACAATAATTTGCTTTAAATCTTCATTAAAACCCAAAAAATGTTTTAATTTGCAACAATTAAAATTACCGTTTACAAGTGTTATGTGATTAAATGGAGACCATCCACTATTTAATAACATTCGACTCTCATTTGGATTTAAAGATAATTAATTTTTAAGCGTACTCGTAATACCAGGATTTAGATTTCGATCAATTTCAACTCCGTTCTTTGGTGGTCTAGAACTGTCTTTGTCTATCTACTGGCGTTGAGCAGAGTAATTAACTTAGCAATTAATATTAATAAATACAGTAGAATCTCGATAAGTTAAAGTCCAAGGGAAACACAAAATATTTTAAGTTATAGAGGTTTCTAGTTATCAAGGGTCTATGTTATCGAATGCATCAGAAGGATGGGTTCAATAAAATACTGAAAATTAAATACATATGTAATCATATTTATTCACTAATGTTTTTGTTTCGACACTGTTTGAACCACGTAAACAAACATTGTTCTAAATTAGGGAATTCGGCAATTTTTTGTCTTTTACATTGAAGATTTTCCTCCTGATTCTTGTTTCTTCAAGATTTCAGCTTCTTTTTTAATGATGATAGACAGTGTACTCTCATGTATTCCAAACTGAGCCGCAACTTCTTTCCTTTTCAATCCATTTTTCACTGCTTCTATAGCTTTTAATTTATCAGCGTAGGTGAGGGTTGTTAGTTTTCTTCTTGTACTCATTTTAAGACAGTTTTATCACACAGTAAGTAAAGCGATGTTTCCAGGACAACGATCAAAAAACTTATGATGCAAGTCGTCGTCACAATGCTAACCGCCGCAAAGCTTTGAAGAATTTAGATAAAGCAAACAATAGGTAATGTTATTGTTTACCTTAACAAGTAAAAACGTGCAAGCAATAAATATCGAAACCATTTGTTTTGACACTCTTTCAAAATGACTCATTCGCAAATTTTATGTTATAGAGGTTGTGGAAGCATTTCTTTTAGTTACTGAGGGCCTATACAGAGATTATTTATTTAAGTTATAGAGGTTGCGTATTTTAAGCTATAGAGGTTTTGGGCTCTGATGGGAAGGGAACATAGTATTTTTTGAAGTAACAGAGGTTTTTATGTTACCGAGGTTTAACTTATCGAGATTCTACTGTACCAAGTGTTTAGAATATCATCATACATAGCATTACCACCGGCTATACAAAATATGAAGGCTTGCATTAATGTTCAAAATAATGATAATGCATGCCTCCCATGGGCAGTCACATCAGCACTCTATCCAGCAAAAAAAAAAAAAAAAAAAAAAAATACCAATCGAACATCTTCCTACCCTGATTATAAGAAAAAATTAAATTTAAAAGGTATTCAATTTCCTATATCATTAAAACAAATACCAAAATTAGAAAAAATGAACAATTTAAGTATAAATGTTTTTGTGTTAAAGTTAATAAAAAATCAATTTAAAGTGGTATCAGTTTTACACACAAAGAATAAAAAAGAAAAGCATATTAATTTATTAATGATTCAAGACCAATATTTCAATGAAAATTTAAATGATCACTATGACTCTAATAGTAATGATAGTGATCAAATCTTTAACGAGCGAAATATTAATAATATAACTGAAAATTATCATTTTTGTTATATTAAAAATTTATCAAGACTGATTTCTAGCCAATTGAATCATTGTAAAAATAAGAAATATATATGTGATCGATGTTTACTTCATTTCCATAAAAAGGAAAAATTAGTTCCATATGAAGAAGACTGTAAAAGGTATAATAATGGTAAAATAGTTTTACAAAATCCTGACGAAAATAATCATTTATAAAGTTTTACCTACTATAAAGAAAAACTGGAATCTGTATTTGAAATTTTTGCTGACATAGAATGTATGCTACAAGATTTGCCTAATGTAGAAAAACCAGTTACTGCAAATACAATTAGCTATCAAAAACATGTGCCCTTTAGTACAGGATACTATTTACACTGTAGTAATGATGAAAATGATCAAGATTTTAATTATTATAGAGACTATTTTGGTGAAGACTGTATAGATTGGTTTGTTAAAGAACTAACAGTTGTACTAGCAACAAAAATATTGAATGAGAAAATTAACTGATCAGGAAGTTATTAAATTAAAACAAACAACTATATGTCATATATGTGAAAAAAATTTAAGAAACGATCAACCAATAGTACTGGACCCTGACCATTTTACTTCTGAGCCCCGCGGCTATTGCCATCAAAATTGTAATCTTAACTATAAAACTTCATTAGTGATACCGGTAATTTTTCATAATTTAAGCGGTTATGATGCACATTTTATTATAATAAAAATAGCAACAGCTGTTAAAGGAGAGTCAAATTTATTAGCAATTAATGATGAAAAATATATATCTTTCACTAAAAGTGTAGGACGTAATAATATTAAATTTAAATTCATCGATTCATATAGATTTATGAGTGCATCTTTAGATGAATTGGTATCAAACTTATCGGAGTATAAAATTTTATATAAAAACTGTTTTGATGGTGATAGTGAAAAATTTAAATTGTTAACACGTAGAGGTGTTTCACCGTATGATTATATTAATTGTATAGAGAAATTAAACGAAACATCTTTACCTCCAATAGAAGCATTTTATAATAATTTAAATGATACTCATATTTCCGAGGCAGATTATCAACATGCGGAAAAAATATGGCAAAGTTTTAACATTAAATCATTAAAAGAGTATAATATTTTGTATATGCATACAGATATATTACTTTTAGCAGATGTCTTTGAAGCATTTCGAAAAAACTGTATGAAGCATTACAAGTTGGACTTATGCCACTCTTACACTTTACCTGGTTATGCTTGGAAAGTGATGTTAAAAATTACAGTTGTAACCTTAGAATTATTAACAGATCCTGATATGCTATTAATGTTTGAGAAAGGAATTCGTGGTGGAATTAGTCAATGCTGCCAGCGATATGAAAAGGCTAATAATAAATATATAATGCTAACGAAGAAACAAAATTTATAACCTATTTCGACGTTAATAACCTCTACGGATGGGCAATGACCGCATATTTACCATATGGTGGGTTTAGATGAGTTACTAAAGAAGTGGATGAAATAATGCAAGTTCCAGATGACTCACCAAAAGGGTATATTTTAGAAGTTGATTTGGACTATCCTGACATTTTACACGATGAGCATAATGATTTACCGTTTTGTCCAACACATGAAATACCTCCAGGGTCTAAACAAAAAAAACTTTTGACTACGTTGCATTCAAAAGAAAAGTATGTAATTCACTATAGAAATTTGAAACAATGCATAGAAAATGGATTGATATTAAATAAAGTACACCGTATAATAGAATTTGACCGTATAATCTCCGTGGCTTAAACCATATATAGATCTTAACACTCAATTACGTGCAAATGCAACTAACAAGTTTGATCAAAATTGTTTCAAATTAATGAATAATGCGGTTTTTGGAAAATCAATGGAAAACGTACGTAAACATGTTGATATAAAGCTGTTATCAAAATGGGATGGTCAATGGGGAGCTAAAGTTTTGATTTCTAAGCCAAATTTTCATAAGTGTAAAATATTTACAGAAAATCTAGTTGCTATTGAATTGACTAAAACTGAAATTAAAATGAACAAACCAATTTATTTAGGTATGTGCATATTAGAAATTTCAAAGATACTTTTATACTGGTTTCATTACGGTTTTATGTTGAAAGTGTGTGGAAATCTTTGCCATATTCATTATATGGATACTGATTTTTAGTCTAAGTAACTAAAGGTGATTTTGATATATACAAACTAATGGCTGATAATAATGATAAATTTTATACTAGTAATTACGTAGAAAATAATGCATACAATCTACCGTTGGTTAATAAAAGACAACTCGAATTAATGAAAGATGAACTTGGTGGACAAATCATTACAGAGTTTGTTGGATTAAGATCAAAGATGTATGCTATACGTGTAAACGATTTTACCGTTCTCAGAATACATTAAGATCAAAGAAACATGTTATGTATTCAATAAAACAAACTAAAGATGCATTAAGTGCTAGTAATGACAAACGGGTTTTAATTGAAAATCATCATACTTTAGCTCACGGACATTTTAAAACTAAATGAAATTTGCGTAAATTGAACAACTTCTAAAACGAAGTGAAGGTTAAGTTCAAAAAAATAAAGATTACAAATTAATATTAATAATAATTTGCAAATTCAACATTAAATTTTATATCAAATAAAAAACAAAATGAAGGTTAAGTTCAAAAAATATCAAATGATAAGAAAATTGTATATATACAAAAGGATTTTTAGAAAAATTTAGTTAAGTTTGTCAATTTACAACTTATAATTTGTTCATTTGTTATTTAATTCATACAAATACTTATTAAAAAAATGGACTTCGTAAAAAAAAATTTAGCTCTTATAATCATGAGTGTAGACATGATTATAGAGCTAATGGAAGAATATGGACAAAAAATGGGCGGGATACACCCATATTTATCCTAAGTTCCGATGTGGATATGTTCATTGGAACAATGTAAGGAATGTTAAATTTGGGTGAATCGATGGAACCCTTGGTGATGCTAATATCGATAGCTGTACATCGTGAAGGAGAACCAGGGGATCCGAAAACCGTCGGTCAGGTTATAAATGCCTGTCGAAAAGTAATATGCAATATGGATCTTCTTGTAAGTTTTCTAAATTGTTATAATTTTGACATATATTAATTTGCACTCTTAATAGTTGCAGTTTGAGAGAGCGTCCAACATAATACCTGTAGATGGGATTCAAAGAGGATGACAAAGGTGAGTTAAAAAAAAAAAAAAAACAATGTGAAAAACTAAATTTTTTTAATTATTTTCTTCGAATTTACAGATGAAAATGGATTATTGTTGTTATTATTATTATAATTATTATTATAGTTTTAGTTTTTATAATAAATTTTTTTTATGTATCCAACTATTGTGATTATTTTTGAAACCTAGATATTTTACATACAGCTGATCCCCTTTTCTTTTTAAAACTTTTTCAACTAAATAATTTTTAGGATATTTAGTCTTTTGTAATTCAAGTTCGTAGAATCTTCCAAGTATTGGATTACCTAAATAATCTTCCAGAAGGTAAGTTACAGGATTTGTTAGTTGTACTTTTCGAATTTCAAAAATTTCAGTAGTCCACGCTGGTGTATATCCTTTTTCAAAATTAGTTTTATACTTTGAGATTCTAACGTAGTTACCAATTTTATATTTTGCTTTATCAAAAATTTTCATATGGTTGTAAACGGTGTTTAATAGCCGGGACTCACATCGTTTTGTCACATTTGACGGTTCCGTTTTAATAGTTCGATGAATGGTATGATTATAATCAAACAACATTTTTTTAACGAATTTATCCAATTATATGAACCTGTCAAACTGAAATTTTTCCACATTTTTCTTTAATTGTGCGATTGAATCGTTCAACAATAGATGCTTTCATTGAGCTATATGTTGAGTAATGATTTGATATTGTACTTTTTCATTAAAGTGTTGAAGTTGTTGTTAAAAAATTCTTTTCCATCGTCTGTTTGTAAATTTTTTGGTTGTCTACCTTTACCTTCATGAATAATTTTTGAAAATACTGTAGAAACTTCCAATACATTTTTATATTTCACTGGTATTGCCCATGCGTATTTTGAAAACGTATCAATAACAGTTAACAAATACTTGTTTCCCCTTCATAATGACTCGTCTACGTTTAAAGCTTTTACGAGCAGGTTTATGTAATTCTTGAACTATCTGTTGTTTACTCATTTTAACAATTAATTTTTTTTTAAATCAAGAACTTTGTGTAGTTTTTCAATCGCATTTTCTAGTACTACCAACCGTTTGATTGTATCATCATCTTTTATTTAAAAAAATTTTTCTAAACCTTTCAGAGTCATATCAAATTCAGTTTTAATTTTTTTCATTTCATCACCGATAGTATTATTAACGAATGTTCCCATATCATTTACTTGTTTTAATAATTGCTTATTAGAATTTGATAAAATGTCTACTTCAACTTTAAATGTAAGCATTTGATTTAATAATTGATTTACAATATCGGTTTTATTTTTTAAATCATCTGCAATACTTTTTATTTGCTTATCAATATAATTAAATTTGTTATCAAAATAAATTTTGTTAACTGCATCATTTTTATCCACAGGGTGATTCAAGTTTTTAATTTGTTTTTCATTTAAATCATAATCACCAGCTAATGTTAGTAAGAATCCAATACCTGGAGGTCCAGGTTTTCCATGCACATTAAGTTCACTAGATCGCCCAAACTTGTCAACACTCATTTTTATAATGAGAATATTACCTTTATGAGGTAAATATTTATACAATTATATTACTTTCACGCAACTCTTCGATAATCGAGGTTATTTCATTTGAGTGCGAATTCGATTCCGCTTGCGTTGATGCTATTAATAAGCGCAATCTATCGATTTTCTCTTTTTGGGTTAGATCATCTGCGATTTTCTTTAAATCTAGGTAAATACATATTCTATTGTTTAAAATTCTGGCGGCGAATAAAATTTTTGTCGGTTGAAGTGCATTTCCAAGAGCAATAACATATTCTTTGAAAGGAATTCCTTGGAATGGAGATAGAATGATGGCCTGGTCTTTTTTTGGGGCTTGCGTTTTTATTTTTAATTTATCAGCAAATGTTGCGTTTTGTATTTTGCTAATAGGTGATGGGAAAAGACTGGTAATATTGCGGTGCATTTTGGAGTTTGAAAGTTGTGGGGTCATTTTATTGGAAGTTCGAATTTTTGCACACTATTTTTCACGATTTTCAAGTTTATTTGTTGAGACACACATATAATCTGATAGATAGTTATAAGTTAAATTTAATGTTTATTCACAAATACTACCGTTACTAAGTAACAGCAACGATTAATTATTCTTACTTCGGAAATAAATTTGTTTTAATGTCTATTTAGAATAATTAAAAATTAATAAGTTTAATTACATCAACGTCGTGTATAATAATTTTCACAGCTACATGGTTGATGATAAGCACATCGAAACTCACTTTCACTATTTAAATCATCAAAAATTCTTGAAATTACATATTTTTCACTACACAAACACCACAATTTTCACTACTCTCTCAAAATTACTTGTTTTATCGTGACCATGGATCCCTGAACCTTTTCGTCGCTTGCAGAATCGAATTTAGCTGCGTTAGAAACTCATTTATTTTTTTATTTTGAAAATAATTACAAACATTTTGATGTACTTTAAATCAAATTTATTTATTTATTTTTAAAAATAATTATAAACATTTTCTTATACTTAAACTCAAATTTATTTTGAAAATAATTATAAACATTTGGTTATACTTTAAATCAAATTTATTTTTTGATTTTGAAATTAACTACAAAAATTTGTTATAATTTAAATGAAAATAATTTTTTGATTTAGAAAATAATTACAAACATTTTGATGTACTTTAAATCAAATTTATTTATTGATCTTTGAAAATAATTTTAAACGCTTTGTTACACTTTCAATCAAATTTATTGATTTTGAAAATAATTAAATTCATTTTGTTATAAAATGTATAATACTACAAAGTAAACATTTAAAAATTAAACATTTTATTTGTTATTTTTTTTATAACCTAAAATTTTCCTAACTAATCCAGTTCTTTAACCATCAAAGATCATGAATTGATTTCAAAGTAGCATTTTTTAACTTTCCAATATACATACCACCTTTTTTATCAACATGGTGTACAAAAACATAACCATCATAAAAATCTTATAGATTTGTTCTTGATTATTTCAATTACTAATGGTTTTTCATATAAGATTTTTCCATTAATTTTAACGATGTATCAAATTTTTATAATTTTTCGTTGTATTTTATTTACAAGAAAATGTAATGTAGGTAAAGTTTAGGCTAGGTACTATAATTTTAAGATGCTTTTGTAATTATTTTTTGAAAACTGACGATTTAATAAATTCATTTTGAAGTTGAACTTGTTTTAAGTATTACTGATATATTTCTCTTCACATTCACTTAAACGTATATACTTTAAGATAGCCATATATTTTTACTTATAAAAATATATTTGTGTAAACAAGTAAAATAAATTTATTAGTCGACGTTGGTAAAATATATTTTTATTATTATTATAAATTTAACGGTAAGTGGATTTTACAACGGTACGTGGATAATTTTCAAATATCATAGTGTTTCGAATACAAATATAGATTTTCTTTCAGAAGATGACCGCTTACGATAAATCCGTTTTGCAAATCGTGAGTGATGAGCTAAGAGGCAGTATGGAAACTAACAAATTGGTGTAAACCCAAATTGGGAGAAGAATTTTATCATTACGTAGGATGGTGGTATTTTGAAGGTGAAATTTTTCTTTTTTTTAAATTGGGGTTTAGATAAAAAGTATAAATATTGAATATTGTAAAGAGTGTAAGCTATTTGCTCTTGAAACACTGTAGACGACGTGTGTAAATAGATAAAAAAATGGATTGTGGTATTGAGCGAAGTGGGCAGATAGTGAAAAAAATGAGGGAAGTTGTGAATATTTTAAAAAAGACAAATAATTTAAAAAATTTAGAAAAATGGTTCAAATACTGTTGTCTAAATATTCGTTATTTCAAAAAATTTGTAAAGAAATGTACATGTGTTGGAAAAAAAAGTCATTTGGAAGCTTGTTTTTTTTTTTGCAATGATAAGCTCTCGCGAACAAATAAAATCATTTTTACATAAGGGTGGTAGTTATGTCTGTAAGAGGTTGCTCTTACATCTGAAATAATTAATAATTTCCGAAGTAAGAATAATTAATCGTTGCTGTTACTTAGTAACGGTAGTATTTGTGAATAAACATTAAATTGAACTTATAACTAACTATCAGATTATATGATGTGTGTCTCAACAAATAAACTTGAGAATCTGTGAAAAATAGTGTGCAAAAATTCGAACTTCCAATAAAATGACCCCACAACCGTCAAACTCTAAAACGCAATGCGGTATGGCGGTAATATAGCTGCAGCCCGGAATAGAGGTGTAGAACAATGGAATATAATCAATGACAACCTTCTTGTTACGACGATGTTGACTAACTGATGTATGTTAGTATGATGTGAGTGTAGAAATAGATGTTTAAAAAATAGGCAGTGGTTGGATTCGAACGCTGGTTTCCTGAAGCACACTTAACCACTAGACTACAGCGACTTGTATAAAGAATAGCAAAATTCTTAACACAAGTCGCAAAAGAATGGTTAGCATGGCCGCCTTCCATTCAACAAACCTGCGTTCAAATCTTATAGTAGTAACTAAAATTTTTTTAAGCAATACATATCCTTATTATTAATATTCACTGTTCATACATCAAGAAGTTATGTTGACAATTATATCAACAATTACGTCATAAACGCTGTGATAAATCAACTATTTCTACAGTAATCAAACATCATTCCACTTCTTTGTCAGTATGTAAATCACGAGTAAAAATGTATTCAATAAGTTGGGTTGTACTGAATATAATATAAAATAATGGTAAGTAAAGAGTATGAAAGTGGGTTAACAAGAGTATTCTAGTGCATTCAGATGGGTTGTACTTGTATACAATTAGTAAGTATGTGTACAAGTTAGGCAATTTACATTACAAAAAGGGTACAAAAAGTGCAAAATGAACCTTAGAATTTCTTATGGGAAATAACATGTAAAAATGACCCAAAGTGAGCTCGGACCGGTATAGCTTATCTACTAACATCTTTGAAACTTTTGTGGTAACTCTGATGACTGGGACTAGTGCATATACACCTTTCTTAGAAATGCCTAATTAGTTACCATGAAAAACGAGATTCGCAGCATTATCTTGGTAACAACATCACGACATCAGATCACGATCGTAGCGAGAGGATAGGTGACACTATATAAGACGTAACAACTACCAACAGGGAAGGAAGGATTACGGCTCCAGCACCTCCATTGAATGCTAATGATATGATAGAAGAATTACTGGCCATAATTATGGATACTTCAATACCTTTAAAGCAACTGTTTAACAGTCTAACAAGTCAACGATTTTTTCGAGGTCTTAATTGGCTTGAGATAGAACATATTGTGGCAGCATTAACTGTAAGGTTCCCTAGAAAAATTGAGATTGCTAGAAATTCGCAACAAAGAAATGAAATATATGGAGCTACAGAGCCTGTATTAAATGAGATTATACAAACTGTGGCTACTAAAGACACACCATTATTACTCGGAATCGATAACCAAAATTCCAATTATTCTTAGTTCGTTCCCACACATTTTGTTTTCTGGCCCAGGGAGGTAATGTGACGACATTGTAATTGCGTGGAATGAAGTGGAATGTAATGAATTATCTTGACAATTCTTCAAACGGTGATTTAGTGTGCATTAACAATTTACCCAATAAAATACTTTTCTACAATGGCAGACAAAATCCACAGTGAATCAAACCATAGTGAATCAGAAGTTGAATGTTCTCAAGCAATACCAATGACAAAGAAAAGGAAAATGGTGGGAAGTGAGGATAGTGACAGCGACAACATTGATGGTATAACATATACTATCAAACTTCATATATTTTTTAAAACGTGTCTTTTAACATTTTCGACACTTTTTGACTTTCAGAAGTCCTTGCTGTTCTCATTGCCAAGTATAAAGCGGCAATCGAAGAGGAAACAGAAACCCCTCAAAAGATTGTATTTGCCTTTATAAGGCAATGCATTAATTATACCAACCGAACATGAAAGAATTTGCTGGGTGGGAAAGTTTCTATCAGAAACTAGTAGAAAGTACCTGGTATAGCGCATCATACGAAAGGACACTGATTTCGAGCGTGAAGAAGTTTTTCGAAGGCTTTGTAAGAGCGCCATCGGATTCAGTGGACAACTCCTCATCATTTTTGACCACCCAAAGCCGAATTTTGAACACATCCACGTCATCCACGACTGTAATAAGCCCGGAGGAAAAAGCAGGTGTGCAATTGTCGCTGGACTCCATACTGTACGGTGTACCCGCTCTATCGACAAACAACTCAGTAGTAAATCCATCGCCTATGTCCAAAATCTCAGAGCTCATGCTCATGGACGAGCGATGGGTTAAGTAGCTACGAATCAAGCGTGCCGATGGGGGACTACTACGTCACCATGCGTATTATCCCTGCGATTGTGGTTTCCAACCCGCAAATTGTCTGGGTCATTGTCCGGTGACGTAAGATGCAATTACCTGGGTCATTGACTGGTAACGCAAGATGAAATTGACTGGTTGCAAGGTTATAAACCTTGTCTGGTGACGTACAAGTATTAAGTTCGATTTTAAAAAAATTGTTATAACTTGACTGAGATTTGAACGCTATAAACTTTTTAAAAATTGTTATTAACTATCTGAGTGGAATACCTGTTTTAAATGAAATAGTCATTTCGAAATCAATTCAATTTGGTTAAAAATTTTCCATTAAAATGACAATTTTTTATATCTAATATTTATTACATATTTAAATAGGATATAATAATAAATACTTAATTTATTAAATATTAATTAAATAATATTTGGTTGAAAATTTTCCAATTAAAAACAATTTTTACATCTCAAAAATTTTACATATTATTTTAAAATACACTTGACATTTAAATTATTCATATTACTTAGCTATCACATCTTAAAAAATATTTTGTATTACGCATTTATTAACATTTGACATTTTAAAAATTAATTTGTTTTAAAAAATTCTCACCAAAATAAATACCTATATGCCTTATATTATTACACACCTATATAAGAATATAATAATATTTAGTTAAAATTTTTATTCACATTTGACATTTAAAAACAACTTTTTGTTACTTAATTTATAATACGCATTATTTGTTAAGAAATAATATATGCATTTAATTAAAATTTTTTCATTAAAAATATTAATAAAGATTAATTTATTTAAAGACAACAAGGATGTTTAATACCTAAAATGTAATACGCACCAAAAAAATATTTGACCAACCTTTAAAATCGAACTATAAATAAACATTCCCCAATTTGTTTTATTCGTATGTTACTAGACGTTTATACAATACAACATAAATTTTCTATAAATTTGCAAATGGAGATAATTAACGTAAGTTTTTATTTATTTTAATATATTGTTTTTTTATTATTATTTTTTTTTTTTTAATAGTCAATTCCAGATAGGTATTGTGAAATAACCGATAATTTATTATTAAAACATGTCTAAAATTAGAAAAAGAATTTAGAACTAGAGATATCTCTATTATAGAAGATATATTATTAGATAATTCACTAGATATTCCCTTTGAAAATTATTAAAACATAGATATTAATATTAAATTCACTCCATCCATACCTTCAACATTTGCATTAGATGAATCTGCTCCATTAAATTCATTTATTGCAGAACCAGAAATATTAATAGATCAATTTGAACATCAAGAAAAACCATCCACTCATCAGAAAAGAAAAAATCAAGAAGAAAAACCAGCCACTCATCAGAAAAGAAAAATTCAAGAAGAAAAACCAACCACGCATCAGAAAAGAAAAATTCAAGAAGAAAAACCATCACCTCATCAGAAAAGAAAAATTCAGGGTAAAAAACAATCAAACATAAAAACGTTTTTAACTCGCTCTCTCCATCGAGATACATATAAAAAAGAAAACACCGAGAAGAGACAACCGAAGATATAATCGACTTAACAATAGAAAATGAAGAAGATCATATTAAAAAGAAGTCTTGAACAAGCAGGTATGAAAACCTTTATTATTCATTTTTAAATTCTTATTAATATTTTTATGTATCCTAGGACTAACATCATCACATTCACCTCCAACAACTAAATCGAGAGCAAACAAAGATGTATTATCCAGATGTGAACTACCACCACTCTCGCCATCAAATGAAACAAAAACATGGGTAGCTATTAATTGTTTTAATAATCGAGTTTTTGCAGGACGCTTATTAAATTATGAAAACGTTAAAGATCTTTGTATGTTTTTTAAAAATAAAGAACAGCTAGTGCATGAAAAAATTAAAGAATACTCATCTCTTCATACTCTAATTAAAATTTCTATTGGGATAAAATGTGATTTTATTATTAAAAAAAGCGATACAGAGGTCATAGACACGTTTCACTATGTATTAAAACTTGAAAAGTATAATCAAACAACTGATTTTACAAGTTGGTATAATGACTCTCGGATTGAACTTGATAAGAGAATAGAAGAATTCCAACAAAGAGGGTCTAACGCAACTCTAGATAAAGTTCTTTGTCTGGAATTAAATATTGCAAAATTTGATCCAATGAAGGGAGGAACTTATATTCCCTTACCAAAATCAATTCAGGATAAAAAAGCTTGTATTAATATACAAAACAACGATGACTTTTGCTTCGCTTATTGTATTTTAGTATATTTTAACCCAGAAAAAAGAAATGCTTATAGAGTATCGAAGTATCCTCAAAACTTTAGAGAATTATATAATTTTGAGGGTATTGAGTTTCCAGTAAAACTGAAGGATATACCCAAATTTGAAACAAATAATAACATTAGTTTTAATGCATACGGTCTTAGCGAAAAAAATTTAATTAATGGACCCTTTTATCTAACAAAAACGGAAAAAAAAACATCACATAATCCTACTGATGATTGGTGATAAAACTAAATTTCACTATGTCCTTATTCAAAACCTCTCCAGACTATGTTCAAGACAATTTTCAAAGAATAGACATCAAAAATATTTCTGTGATAGATGTATTCAACATTTTAATATTAAAAAAAAATATGAAGAACATTTAGAACTATATGAATCCATTAACGGTGTTAAAGCCGTTTTTCCTACGAGAAAGGAAATAATATTAGAGTTTAAAAATTATAAGAATAAGCAATTTCAACCATTCTCGGTATATTCTGATTTCGAGTGTCTTCTTTCAAAAATTGAGGATGTTAACAATCCTAATTGTAATACCTTATATTTCCAACATCATATACCATACGCTGTAGCTAGTAGTGTGTTCATATGACCCTAAAAAAATGCTCATTATTCATATACAGGTATAGATGCTGCAAAATGGTTTATTACAAAATTGAAAGAAATTCTAAATTCAATTGAAGAAATATTAAAAAGCAAGGCGCCATTACATATGACTGAAGAAGATGAATACATATTTCAATCTTCAACAATTTGTCATATTTGCGAGAAACCATTTTTAGAAGGTCAGGTGAGGGTTAGAGACCACTGTCATTTAAGTCACACCACGAAATCTTCCCCCTCTTCAAAATTAAACTCGAATTTTCGTGGAGCAGCACATGAAAGCAGTAACCTCAATTATAAAATACCAAATTTTATCCCCGTGTTTTTCCATAACGGCTCTCGTTATGATTTTAATTGTTTTATTCGAAAATTAGTATATGATGAAAAAGAAATTCAAGCCATACCTATTAACAGTGAACACTACATATCCTTTTCTAAAAAACTGAATTCACTATATGTTAGGTTTATCGACTCATGTAGGTTTACGCAAAGTTCTCTTGATACTCTAGTTAAAAATTTGGATGATAATCAATTTCAAATTCTAAAAGAAGAATTTGGAGAGTCTCACCCCATCTAGATTTATTAAGGAAAAAAGGAGTCGTACCATATGATTACTTAACTGGCTGGGATAAATTAAATGAAACTGTTTTACCCAAACAAGATGACTTCTATAATCAATTGCCTGATAGTAATATAACAGCAGAAAAATATCAACATGCATAAAATGTTTGGGAAAAATTTCATATCAAAAACTTGAAGGAATAGGCTGAAATTTACTTAAAATGCGATGTTTTACTTTTAGCATGTGTTTTTGAAAATTTTCGTAAAATTTGTCATTCAACATATGGTTTAGATCCAGCTTGCTACTATACTGTACCAGAGTAGGGTAGCTATAAGATAGTAGGGTAGCTATAAGAGAGCTGGCCCGGAAGTGAAAAAATCCTGAAGATGGCATACAAAAACGCATGTATGGCATCGTAAAATGCAGGGAATTGAAATTGAAAAACATGGAAAAAATAAAAAGTCGATAAAATATTTTGTTGTATAAATAGATGGTTCTAGAATTGCAAAGAGGCAGAGACAAAAAAAATGGAGAGTGAGAATTCTGAAAATAGATCAAGATATATTGTGTTATTGCCGTGGTATTTAACAGCATGCTTTATTAGTGTGTTTGATAGTCCAAAATATTTTTAAGAGTTTTACATTACTTCACATTGGATTGTTGATTGTGGTGTATTACAATTTCGGAGAAAAGAAATTATTGATATACTTGATAGAGTCTTTCCATTGGTAGAGGAATTGATTGACATAATACCAGATAGTGATACATTAAATGAATGGTGGGAATTGGAGAAAAAAAATTATGAATTAAATTTAGTTGGTGATGAGTATTTTGATGGTGAATTATCGACAGAATTAGTTGGTTCTTTACAAGAGTGGAAAGAAGATGCAGAGGTTTTTAACCAGAGTGAAGAAGATTTTAATTTTATCTAAAAAACAAATAGAATAAAGAATAATTTTATAAATATGGTGGTAATATCAATAAATAAAGCGTTGTCATCATTTTCTGATGATGATGAAAGTATAAAAATAATTGAAAGACCCCAAATTAAGTATCCAGAGTACGTAACATTAGAATCACGTTTAAGAACATATAAAAGTTGGAATCATCCAATAAAAGTAGAAGAACTAGCTGCAGCAGGATTTTATGTGGGATTTGAAGATAGAACTAAATGCTTTTACTGCGGCTTAGGCTGATATTGTTGGGCTGTAAATGATATAGCATGGGAACAACATGCTCGATGGTATAATCCATGTGCTTATGTTCGTATAAATAAAGGAGATGAATTTATACAAGATGTTTGTAGCAGAATAAAATTATGGTTAAATAAAGAGGATGCAATAAAATTATTACAATATAATATAAAAAAAGATAAAAACTAGGTACAAAATGACGAATGATATAGAGTTGAGCAGATTGATGACAAAGAATATGCGACAAGTTGTAAATATTTTAAAAAATCATCCAAATAACATTGAAAAACGTTTGAAACATTGTCAATTAAATGTTCGTTATTTACAAAAGTGTATCAAAAACAGTAATTGCTTAGGATCAAAAAAACATTTGGAATCATGTATTTCAAATATGTTAAGCTTTCGAGAACAACTGAAAGCAATGATACATGGTGGTGGTGGCTACACAAAAGGGAAAAAAATAAAAGGAATGAAATGGGAAGATCTGGAATGTGCATTTGAGTCACGTATGAGAACAGGATTAATCATAAATTTAATATATAAAGATCCTAAAATATTTAAAAAAAAATACTGTATCATTATTTGCAATAAGAATAAAAAACATTCTAAAAAAATTTGAATGTATTAAAGTGAATACTACAATAAGTTGTGAATTTGTAATAATGAAAACAGATGAAAAAATTCGCGAGTTAAAATATTTTAACACGAAAAATGAAATGATTGGTCGAACTGATATAAAATTTTGGTATACAAATAATGTTGAAGAACCGCTTTTAATAAAATTGGAAGAGTTTCAAGAAAGAGATAGTGGTAGGGCTTTAAGTGGTATACTTAATTTAAAAATTAATGTAAACAAATGTAAACAGCTAAGAGGATCATCATATATTAGATTACCGACATCTATTGAAGATAAAAAAGCTTGTATAAATGTTCAAAATGACGATGATGCTTGCTTCGCTAGGGCTGTTACTTCTGCTCTTTTCCCAGCAAAGAAACATAGTTATAGAACTACATCATATCTACACTATGAAATTGTATTAAAATTAAAAGGAATTACATTCCCCATGACACTAAATCAAGTTAAAAAATTCGAAAAACTAAATAACATAAGCATTAATGTATATATATTGAAACTTGATAAAAATGGTGTATCTTTTAATGTTGTTTCTGCATTAGTAACAAAAAATAAAAGAGATATACACATAAATTTGTTAATGATACATAACAAATATTACTATGAAAATGAAAGCGATATTGATCATAAAAGTGATGATGACGATGATGATGATGATGATTTAGAGATTAAATTTCATTTTTGTTGGATAAAAAATTTATCAAAACTTGTATCAAAACAAGTAAGTAGATATAATGGTCAATTATATATTTGTGATCGATGTTTACACTATTTTTTTATCTCTGGAAAAGTTAGAAAAGCATAGTGAAGATTGTCAAAAACAAAATGAGTGTAAAATTGTTATACCAACGAGTTACATGAATCGAAATGTTATACAATTTAAAAATTTTAAAAACAAAGAACATGTGCCATTAGTTATTTACGCGGATGTGGAATGCTATCTAAAGCCCATCAAAGTAAATGGTTATAGTTATCAACAAAAATATCAACAGCATGTAGCGTACAGTATTGGATTTTATATATGCTGTACGTTTGAGGATAAATTAAATTATTACAAATCATATAGAGGAGAAAATTGTGAAAAATGGTTTGCTACAGAATTGAAAGAAATTGGATTGATTGTTCATGAAAAATATTCAAATCCACTACCAGTAACAAAATTAAGAGATGCTGAAAAAGATGACTTTTATGGTGCAACAATATGTCACATATGTGAAAAACCTCTTAATGGGGACCGAAATTTGGACCATTGTCATTTGACGGGGCGGTATCGTGGTATTAGTCACAAGAAATGTAATTTACAATATCAAGATTGTTACACAATCCCTGTAATATTCCACAACTTAAGTGGATATGATGGACATGTAATAATAATGGAGTTAGCCCAACACATTTAAGGGTCGCATAAAATTATTACCTATTACAAAAGAAAAGTATATTTCCTTTACAAAATATATGGATGGAACTAAATTAAAATTTCAGTTTACAGACTCATATAGACACTTGGCGGATTCATTAGACAATTTATCATCGTTATTAACTGAATATAAAATATTACATAAGAATTGTTTCGATGGTGACGATGAAAAATATAAACTATTAACGCGAAAAGGAGTATTTCCTTATGATTACGTGGATAATTTAGACAAATTAAACGAGAGATCACTACCACCAATTGATTCATTTTTTAATAAATTAAACGAATTCAACATCTCAGATATTGATTATAATCATGCAAAAAAAGTATGGAAAATGTTTGACATAAAAACAATGGGTGAATATAGTGACCGATATTTAAAAATTGATATTTTACTTCTCGCAGACATTTTTGAAACATTTCGTGATAAGACTCTTGATTTATATAAATTAGACGCCGCACATTATTATACAACTCCTGGATTAGCATTTGATGCAGCATTAAAAATTACTAAAACAACGTTAAAAACATTACCTGATATTGATATGGTGAGGTTTATTGAACGAGGTATTCGTGGAGGGCTAAGCCAGTGTAGTAATCGATATTCTAAAGCTAATAATAAATATATGTCCGATTATAATTGTAATGAAGATTCGAAATACATAATGTATTATGATGTAAATAATTTATACGGTGGGTGGGCAATGTCACAACCTTTACCAACTGATGGTTTTTAATGGTGTACGGATCACATAGATGATGTATTATCAGTACCTGATGATAGCCCACATGGTTATATTTTGGAGGTTGACTTGAAATATCCTGAAGATTTACATGATTTACATAACGATTTACCGTTTTGTCCTATACGAGAAAAACCCCCTGGTAGTAAAACTGAAAAGCTTGTAACAACATTAACGGATAAAGAACGATATGTTATTCACTACAGAACACTAAAGCAAAGTTTAAAATATGGATTAAAATTAAAAAAAGTACATAGAATATTAAAATTTAATCAATCAGCATGGGTTAAACCATACATTGATTTGAATAATCATATGAGGACTATTGCAACAAATAAATTTGATATTAATTTATACAAATTAATGAATAATGCTGTCTTCGGTAAGAGCATGGAAAACAAAAGAAAACACTTGAACATTAAATTAGTGAGTAATTGGAATGGTCGTTATGGTGCTAAAGTATTAACTGCTAGCCCCAACTTTCATAGTAGAACTATTTTTAATGAAAAGTTGGTTGCAATTCAGTTAAGAAAGACTGACATATTATTTGATAAACCAATTATTGATGGATTTTCAATTTTAGAAATTGCTAAAACATCCATGTATGATTTCCATTATGGTTTTATAATTAAGATTTTTCCAGGTGGTTAGAAGATTTTATACCATGACACTGACAGTTTGATTTATGAATTTAAAACTGATGATATTTATGATGTAATGAAGCGATATATTAACAATTTTGATACAAGAAATTATAATATCAATAATGATTACAACATGCCATTATGTAATAAACGCATTCCAGGATTAATGAAAGATGAGTTTGGTGGTGAAATAATTAGAGAGTTTATTGGATTAAGAGCCAAAATGTATACGATCAAGACTCAAAATGAATATATAGTGAAAAAAGTAAAGGGAATCAAAAAAAGTTTTTTAAAACTCTTTCCACTAAGTAAATGTTTGGATTCTTCACTTTTTGTAATTCTAATTCATAAAATCCACCAAGAATGTCTACACCTTTATAGTCAGAAGAAGGTAAGTTACAGGATTCGTATTTTGAATTTTTCTAATTTTAAATATTTCGCTAGTCCATGATGGTAAGTAGCCTTTCGTAAATAATGATTTAAATTTTGAAATACGAACAAAATCATTAATTTTATATTTTGGATTAGCAGCAATTTTTATATTATTATAAACAGTTGACAACAACATTTTTATCATTGACTTCACTAGGTTTTATTTTAATCTTACGATGTTTTCGATTATTGTATTCGGTTAATAATTTTGGTATAAGTTTTATCCATTTATATGAACCATTCAAACTAAATTGTTTCCACATTTGTTCTTTGATTGTTCGATTAAATCGTTCAATAATTGATGCTTTCAAAATACTGAATGTTGAATAATGATTAATATTGAATTTTTCCATAAGATGATTAAATTTTGAATTAAAAAATTCTTTTCCATCATCAGTTTGTAAATTTTTTGGTATGCGACCATGTTCAAAAATTTTAGTTATCGCTTTACCAACCTCTTCAGATGTTTTATTTTTAATTGGTACAGCCCACGCATATTTTGAAAATGTATCAATAATTGTAAATAAATATTTGTACCCATTATTCTCCTTCACAAATGATATCATATCCACTTAATCAGCTTGCCATAAATCATCTAAACCTTTTATGATTACTCGCCTATGTTTAAAATTTTTACGAGCTGGTTTATGAAGTTCTTTAATAACTTGTTGTTTAGCCATCACTTTTATTCACAACAATTGAATATTCTTTTAAATAATCATCCCATTTTTTTATGATTAATGCAAAATAATTTTTTTTTCCATTAATTGTTCATCTTTTGTTTCAACGAAGTACTTAAGAATTTCCAAACTGTCATTAAATAGCTTTTTTAAATTTTGTACATATTTATTAAAATCAGTATTTGAATCAGTTTTGTAATCATCAAGCCGGCATAGTATATCAATAAAAGTTTTTGAATTTTTTCACAATATGTTAATTAAATGTATTGTTTTTGTTATTAAATTCAGTTGTTAATTCATACAATTTTTTATATAAATTTGAAATATTTATTGTAATTGTCTCAATGTCTGTAGACACATCCTTTTTTAATTTTAAAATATTTTCACAAATATTTTGTAATTGTTGTTGTATAAGTTACATTTCATGATTCGATTTTAATGTATAAGAAGAAGAAGCATTCAATTTATTTGATCGTCCAAACTTGTCGACAGTCATGTTTAAAATGACTCTGTGAGAACGAGGAGCGTGAGTTTTTAAAAACTCACTTATATTTCGAATGATATACTATGAGACTATAGAATAATGCCACTTTCTTTTAGCTTCTTCAGGTGGTATTACATCACTATTGTTTGAAAATGTGTAGTAACCAATTCCATGTATAGGTGTTAATATCTGTTTTAAATATTCATATTTTGGTTGATGTAAAGACTTTGAATAAACATAAACATTTTCAAATTTTAAACCATTTGGATGTTCCAATAAACTTATGATAACATTTGTTTTACCTGTTTAAATAATAATATATAACAATAGTTTCTTATTATCATTATTAATTACGTGAAACAACATCTTATTATCATTATTAATTACCTGAATTTGATGGACCACATACTATACTACGTATACTATTTGATAATAAATCTCCATGTCTTTTCATGGATGTTGTTTTTGTTGAAAAGTCTACGTTTTTTATTGGTAAATTTTGCTTTTGTTTAATAAAATGCATTTCGTTAACCTATTAGTCATATAACTATACTAAAACTCAAATAACTTTGTTTGAATTTATATATAAATAGAGTAACAAATTAATAAAATATCCATAGTCATAAAATTGATACATGATACATGAATCAATAATGTTAGTCTTGAAAACAAAAAGGGTGAGAGAAAGACTGACATAAAGAAACAAAAACATAATGATACATCATCGAAAAAATAGTCGATGTTCAACAATAAAGCAACAAACACGTATCAAAAAGGGTGGTGTTCTCTTTAATTCTATTATAAATGCTTTACCATTTGTATTACATGCTCCAGGTGGTTATCAGTATTGTGGTCCTGGAACTAAGTTAAAGAAACGATTAGCAAGAGGTGATCCAGGAATTAATAAATTGGATAGTGCGTGTAAAGAGCATGATATTGCATATTCCAAATCTGATAATTTAAGTGATCGTCATAAAGCTGATTTATTATTAGCTGATCGTGCTTGGAGTCGTGTTAAAGCTACAGACGTAGGTTTAGGTGAGCGAACAACTGCTTGGGCTGTTACGCTATGAAAGCAAAAGTTAAAATGGGTATGGGTTTAAATATGATAAAAAAAAAAGCAGAAGAATAAAATTAAAAGAATTCCTTTCCACCAAGCTGTAAGAAATGCTCGAAATATTTTGAAGAGTACTAAACCATCAAATTTACATGATGCAATTAACGTTGCTGTTAAAACTGCAAAAGATGTTGTTAAAAGAAAAAAAGTTAAATTATCAAATATTTATCCAGTACCTAAAGTTGGTGGTATCATCCCTGCTTTGGTGCCCATATTTGCTACTCTCTCAGCTACTGGGTCATTGGCTGGAGGAGCGGCAGGTGTAGCAAAAGCTATAACTGATGCTGGCCATGCAAGAAAACAACTTGCAGAAAATCAACGTCATAATAAATCAATGGAGGAAATTGCAATAAAGAATGGGAAAGGATTGTTTTTACGACCATATAAAAAAGGTTTTGGTTTATATTTGCGTTCAAAAAACTAACAATGAAGCTGCCCAAACGTGCATTAAATGAATTGGATATATATAAGTATTGTAAAAATATTCCATATTTTCGTGGAGTATTCATGCGAGATAATTTACCTAATAAACCAAGACAAAATGAGTGTGGTATTATTAATTTGGATGATTCATCGGGACCAGGGACACATTGGACAGCATATTCTAAACATGGACAGCAAACAGAATATTTTGATAGCTTTGGAAATTTACCACCACCTCTAGAGTTAATTAGCTATCTAGGTGGAGTGATTAATTATAATTATAATAGATATCAAAATTATAACACATACAATTGTGGACATTTATGTATAGAATTTCTATTAAATGAGAAAAAATTTTTTAAATAAAATATTACATTTTAATCTGTTTTCTATTAGTTTTATTTCATACACCATGTCGTTAACATTAAGTTTAAGTGGGAATAAAAGTATTATTACAACAGAATATTTTCCACCAATAGAACTTAATGGAAACTATGTTTGTGGGTTGATTGATTTTCAAACATTCAACAACATCCCTAATGTAGACGACTCCAATAACCTATTACATCTTGGAGATAACGATATAATTGAATTTCCTACTGGAACATATGAAGTAGCTGATATTTCTAATTTTGTACTTGATTACATTTATAATAAATATAACAATTCAATTGTACGAAGTGATAAAGAGATAAAACCTGAGATAAAAATTCAAGCAAACAACAATACATTAAAAAGTGAAATCAAGAGTAATGTTAAAGTGTATTTTGATAAACCAAATTCTATTGGCTCATTGTTAGGATTTACTCCACGTGTACTTGAACCTTATAAAGTGCATTCATCCGATTTTCCCTGTAAATATTATTAAAGTAAATGTGATTCGTATTGAAACTAATATAACAACCGGAGCATGTATGAATAATGAGCATGTGCATACAATACACGAATTTTAAAATTGTAAAAATAGTTGATGAGTTAGGAAATTTAATCAATTTCCAAAACGAAAATATTTGCTTACGTTTACATCTACGTAATGTTGATATATAACACAAACAAAAATTTGGGTTATATAAACCATAATAAAAATGTTTATCACAATAGTCAGAAAAAGTCTGTTGTACAAACCAGTCAAAAATTATGCATTGCACTTACTCACCATTCTTATCATCCTTTAAAAATAATGATGAAGTACGGATTTGTGTTCAACATCAAGACTTAAACATTTTACCATCTTCAAGTTACATATATATTGAGGGACGTCTTGAGAAAACAGATGCAACTATATCATCAACAGCAAAATTATTAAATAATTGTGTTGCACATTTATTTGACGAAATACGTTATGAACTAAATGGGATTGAAATTGATCGAATTCGTAATGTTGGTATTAGCTCAACATTAAAAAATTATATATCATTAAACGAGAATGAAAGCAAAATGTTATTGAATGCACCATGGTGTCCTGAAAATAATATGGATATTTCTACAGGAAACTTTAATTTTTGTGTGCCATTAAAAATGCTACTGGGATTTGCAGAGGATTATAAAAAAATTATTGTCAAAGCAAAACATGAATTAATATTGATTCGTGCTCGTAATGATAATGATGCAATTTCAGCAACTGATTCTGTAAACTTTAATATTACTAAACTACAATGGAGAGTTGCACATATACAAAAAATTCAAGATGAGCATAAATTAGCATTGTATAAATTCATTAATAGTGGTCGATCGATTCAAATGAGTTTTAGAAGTTGGAACATGTATGAGTATCCAGTTTTACCTACTACTACACATCATATTTGGACTGTTAAAACATCATCACAATTAGAAAAACCAAGATATGTTATCTTTGCTTTTCAAAATAATCGTAGAAATGATAAAACTAAAAATGCGAGTGAATTTGATCATGGAAATTTGTCAGATATAAAAGTATATTTAAACTCAGAATCATTCCCTTATGATGATTTGAATATTGATTTGAACAAAAACAAATTTGCATTACTGTATGATATGTATGCTAGATTCCAACAATCATATAATGCAACTCAAAATCAACCATTATTAACACCTAAAGAGTTTAAGAATAGAGCACCTATTATTGTACTGGATTGTTCTTTTCAAGTTGAAGACATAAAGACAGGACCTGTTGATCTCAAAATAGAGTTCAAAACCGCATCGAATATTTCATCAAATACCACAGCATATTTTTTAATTTTACATGATCGAATTTGATTATAATCCACTGACTAATGAAGTAAAAAAGCTTTAATTAACTTTGTATAATAAATAATTTATCAATAAAAGTAATAAAACATATCAAATTGTATTTTTTATTTAATATGTCTTAAAACATATCTTCCAAAAATGTAACATAAATTGGAGTATCTTGTTTGAATGTGTTTCAGAAAAAAAGGTGGGTAAACGCTAATGGTTTGCTTCTGGATGATTGATGATGATTGCTAACTATTGCTTAAAAAAATAAAAACTTCGAGTTGGATTCGAACCAACAACCTTCTTTTTAACAGTTGTTTTCTTATTTAGTAAATAACTGTTGAAAAGTGCTTTAACCATTTAAGAACCGAAGCTTTAAATTATTAAATGAAATTTAAAGTATACATGAAAATTTGATTCGAATTAGTAGTTTAATTGCTACGAAATGCTGTTAATAATTTACAAATTGTTACATATTTTGCATATATTTTTTTAAATATTGATTAAGTTATGATGACAACATTTATATCTATCAAACCACAAAAAATAATTTTTTTCCTTATTTATATGATGTGTATATAAAGCCATTGATTTTACTACATTTCATCACATTTTTTACAAATTTTTTGAAAGTGTTAAATATTTTAAACAGTGTAACGCAAAAATGGATAGTTTACAGGTATTTTTAAAAAATAAAAAAACAAACGATATTTTATTTAAAAATAATATACCATTGATTCCATCATTATATAATATGCAACCATGTAAAAATAATAAAAAATGTATACAAAAATTAATTGAAGAGACAATTGAGGAGTGCATAGGTAATAATGGTAATTTATTGCAATATTTACAACAAATTTTTCCATTGGCTGCAATGGAAAAAATAGATGAGATTGTACCATTGTTGATGCAGACAAAAACATTTGAGATTTTTGATGTACAGACGTACAAAATGGTATTCAAAAAATACTGCTCATTTTCCACATGGGAAATAAGTAGTGATTCAAATAATAGTGATGATGATGATGGATTCAATTAAAGGTAACAATCATACAACAAAATAATAACAATAATAATTATAAAAATTTTATTTTTAATAATATTACAGATAATACAAATGTTTAAGTGTCCAGTATGCTATGATTATTTTACTGGACCAATATATGGATGTGATGAAAATGATCATGCAGTTTGTAGTACATGCGTTTCACAACTACAACAAAATATGTGCCCAATTTGTCGTTGTAGAATCACATCAACAAAAAGAAACTTGACGATGGAACGTATGTATGATATACAAATCGTTTGTCCAAACGATATCTGTGAACAAACCATAAAAATTAGAGACCTACATAATCATATTTGTTTAAGTATTGATGATGGGGAAGCTGTTGTGATGAGGTATTGTTGTGTGGACGAGTGTTATTGGGAGTTCACCAACATACCTGCATTCATACAGCATTTACAAATAATACATAATAATTGTAATATTGTACATACTGCTACAAATAATGTTAACCTAATTGTAAATGTAAATATTACTACCTTGGAACATGAGTCTTTGATTTTATTAAATATTTTATCAAATTATTTTGTTTTAAAATGTGAGGAATTCGCAAATTCTTATGAATTTCTAATTATTCCAGTAAACATTAAAAGTAATTACTGCTTTAAATTGGAATTTCATGAGGAAGAACAATCGATTATTCATAATTTTTGTGTAAGACCTGGTCATACACGAAAAATATCAATACTGAAATGTATTATATATGAAACAATCATGTAGTGTTTAATATATGTTTATGGGAAAAATTATTTAAAAAAAAATGTTACTTCATAGTTCTTATTTAATAAAATTATGTGTTTTATTTAACAATGTTGTATTCATCTAAAATATCCAACTCATTATTAATCAATAATTTCAAATAGTTAATTCTATCCAATATTTCCCATTTTATTTCCCCAACAAATACATATACATTGTTGATATTTTCATCGTTTTGAATCCATACAGAACCATTCTCATAATTAATTGATATGAAATTATCATTATCAGCATAATTAATATCACATAGTTTCTCTATTTCATTGTTTAATATAAACAATAAATCGGAGTTAAGTTTTATAAAAACTTGAAAACTCAAACATGGTGAGCGAGCGAATACGTTCATGCAACGTGGATAGGCTAAACAGAGCTAAATTCTTCAGACAAGCCACAGAAGAATTCAAACGCGCAGCGGGAGAGGTAGACCTAATATTACAACCTACCCTCTATCCTACATACACGGGAATATGGTATGAAGAGATATATGATAGTAAAGCAGGCTTACCAACACTATCACACTTAGCAAGACTTTTTATCGGAGGCGAAATCGAAAAGTTGGAAGTGAGACGTTAACATTCAATTTCAATGCCCTATATCCCACACCGGAGTTCGGACTCACCCAGACATGTGGAGGAATAGATTCACAGGTTTAGCAACTCCGATCATACCAGAAACTTTAGGAGTTACAGTAATGACCGGCCAGACGTGGTGGTTTTACAATAGGTATAAGAATCCATCCGACACCTCAGACCAAGATCTTACAATGCTCGAACGAGCTCTCATGAGGATAGATATCCTTCACAGAGCGGAAGATTTTGACTACGATGTCCTCCCATCTCACCAGCGACAAACAAATTTAACATGCGTCTATCACTCGGCAGTCTTTACAACGTTAGTCAATGACTGCGGATGGACAGCAGATACCATATTACCCCAGGATGTATCAGTAACATGGGGTTGGGCTCTAATGCCTAGATTCAAGAACTGGATTAACGGCACTTACAATGTACTCACGATAACACAGGCAGAAATAACCCTGCTTGGTATGAACAACACCACCGAAGGAACCTGGTTTATGACAGACACTTTCTCCAATATTACGGCTAGTTCTATTGCTCCTCTAATGTACAGCCCCGAAGGAATATCCGCGGAAAATTTTCGGTTTGGTGCCTCGACACTGAAACCCCCCGACCAGAAGTTCAGCGAGGAAAGTGGGGCTTCAGGTCATGGTGCACCGCCATTAGAAACACCCAAGTCGGCAAAAGACCTCAACCAAATTCAGTAACTGGGAAATGGAGAAATCATACGTGTACAGAGCCTGCCTTTGAATGTCAGGTAAGCGAAATCAATCAACCATTGCAAAGATATCGACTACCCCATCACACTTGTTCAGGGTGTGGGTTACCAGCTGGAGCATTTGAGGATGCCATCCATATCTTGGTCCGTATGGTGGGTAGAGGATCAGATGCAGATATCATAAATGAATATAAAAGACTACGGAAACAGTATTCCTATATGTGCAGGCACCAACTACACGATTTGTTGCAGAAAATAACAGGGGTGTTAAAAATGGGTGGAGCATATATCCATCCTAATTGGAGACACTTTTGCTATTTGGAGGTTATGTTTGGTTATCGAACTTACACCGGAGTAGAATCCCTTTATGATGACGCTTTTAAATGGCTAGGGACTGAACTTATCCTAGGAAGGCTTTTAGGAGAAAAAGAATACTGTGATAAAATTTATGGGGGCACTCTACAATTCCTACGAACAGAATGGCATATGCCTAAAGAAGTGCAAACAACAGGCGTTGCTAAGGTAGTTTTGGACGAAATAATTCAAGCAGAAGCACTCAAAAATTGTGAATACAAAGAGGACAGGATGAACAAAATAACGAATTATTCGGCTATTATATGACCGCATCACCCTTTGACCACATTTATGTATCACGAAGAAATGCAGAAGCATGTCCATCCCTAATTATCGGCAAATGGAATTCGAAGGCCGAAATGTGCATCTTTTTTGGCCTCTTTAACTACGATACTGTCAACGTTGAAAACTCAAGCATGGTGAACGAGCGAATACGTTCATGCAACGTGGATAGGCTAAACAGAGCTAAATTGTTCAGACGAGCCACAGAAGAATTCAAACGTCACAGAACAATGGCGTCCAAAATGAGGGGCTGGACATAATCGGGTGATAGTAGAGCTAGACCAATGACAATGCTTGAGCGATTTAATTGGATAGCCTTATCATAATTTGCACGACGTCACAAAAAATGGCGTTGAAAAAGAAAAAAGCTAGACCAATGTGGATGCAGAAAGATAAGACACAAAGTGTGGAACAAATTAATTGGACAGAATGGATAAACGAATGAAAAAAAATGGGACGGGTAAGTCATTGATGCGTGAATTACAAAATTAAGAGATAAGAAAAAACGAATGAAAAAGATGGGACGGGTAAGTCTTTGATGCGTGAATTACAAAATTAAGAGATAAGAAACAAAGGCAATGATTGGAAAAAGAAAAACCAAATGGAGGCGAGCTTATGTGTTAAAGACATGGAGGGCAGAGTTAAAAAATCTGCTAGACGGTACGTCATATAGGTCAATATCATTAATTGACCCTTATCTGGCAGACATTACGTCAGTAAAATATTTTCGCGTGTGAGGTCTATCGGATAACCTTTGTACATTTGCAGCGAGCCGTAACTTACAAATTGTGTAATCTGTAAAGTGTGTAGCAACAGTGATGCGATGCGGCAATGCACATGCAATTTAGAGAAAATTTATAAATATGAAAACATTTTTAAATAAATCAGCACTTCAAAAAAATTTAACATTTTTTTATACAAATGGATACCTTACAAAATTTAGTAAGCAGCAATGCAGGTGAAAAGGTTTACAATTGTTTTTGTTATAAGGTTTTGAAAAATTCTTTTAATATTAGTGAGAATAATTTATCACTTTTTCTCGGGTGTTGTGAAAGTGTTAAATTCAAAAATGTTAATGTAAATATTGATTAAGTAAATAATACATGGTTATTAACATTTAAATATTTTCATGGAAATGTTTGGGAAAGTAAATATATTTCTGGTTGTATTGGAACAATAACCAATAGTATTATTAAAAGTGCAATTTTGAGTGTTGTTAAGTGTGCAACAAGTAATGTTCTGGAAGTTAAATTAAAACTGATGAATGGAGTTGTTGTAGACAATCGAAATCGTTGTTTGAAAGATTGTGCGGATTTAAATAGTTTTATAAAGATTTTCTCGGAAAAAACATCTATTCCCTTTAATAAAATCATAATTGCAGGAGGATTTGTATCTTATTCTCTTGGTAAAACAAATACCTATTCTGATATAGATATTTTTGTTTTTCTTAATAAACGTACAACTGATTATGAATTTAAATTAAAGGAAATGAATTTCATTTCCAGTCCTTATAAATATGATTCTAAAATAAAGTTTATTAGTTACAGACATAGAGTGTTTGATGTTAATTTAATTCTAGATTTTGATGAGTGTGAATATGAAACTGTGGAAACTTATTTTTCAATGTACATTCGTTCTTTAAAATTATTAATAAGTTTTGATCTAGCAATTTGTAAATGTGCTTATCTACCACAAACTCATGAATTTATAGACTTATCATTTTTTCCTATACACTTTACCCAGGCTTTACTAACTAGCAGTACTACGAGAATTGTAAAATATAGGGAACGTATTATTTCGGGAAATCATAGTATAATACCTCTTAGATTTAAAATATTTATGATGTTTGGTTTAGATAAACTTTACCATTACGTTACTACTATTAAAGTTAATAATGATACAATTAATAAGACTGTTTTCCCGTTTTTAGGAAATAATAGTTTGTTTAGTGAATTAAATGTTTGTACGTTTGTACCTTTGATAAGAATAAGAAATGAACCTCGTCCATAGGTGATATCTTTATTCAAAAATTAATATAAATATAGAAATAATAATAATAATAATAATAATTAGCAAATCATAAACAATGGCATCTGCTCAAGTGATTTTAAATACATTTAAAGACATTAAGGATTCAGTTGAATTTATAAACTATAGTAAACAAATTGTGAATACTTTAAAAGATCCTTTATTCATTTTAAATAAAACTAATAGTGTTGAAACTTTACAAAAATGGTTAAAATATTGCAGTGTTAATATACGTTATTTAAAAAAATTGTTAAAATTGTGTAAAAATATTGGAACTAAAAGACATTTAGAAACAAGCATTGCTCAAATGATTGGATTTCGATTGATAATCAAGGAGCTGTCATTACACACAGGTGGAAATTATGGTAATAGGAAAATACAAGGAGTTCGGTGGGAAGATATGGACTCTGCGTTTAATAATCGTATAAGAACTGGTGTTATAATAAATTTAAAACATAAAGATCCTAAAAAGTTTTTGAAGCTGCTGAAAAACTGTTTAGTAGGCGAATTAAAAATGCTTTAAAAAAACATGAGTGTTTAAAGGTAAATTCAGTGTTGTGTTGCGAATTCAAGAAAAATAATGGAGCTGATGGTAATATGGTTAACGATTTTAAATATTTTAACACACAAAATGGTACAATAGATAGAATTAGTAATTTAACAAAATGGTTTGTTGAGAACATTGAAGATGTAATTTTAACCGAATTAGAAGAGTTTCAAGAACGTGACAGTGGATGGGCGTTGAGCAGAGTAGTTAACTGAGCAATTAATATTAATAAATACCAAGTGTTTAGAATAGCATCATACATAGCATTACCACCGGCTATACAAAATAGGGGGGCTTGCATTAATGTTCAAAATAATGATAATGCATGCTTTGCATGGGCAGTCATATCAGCACTCTATCCAGCAAAAACAAATACAAATCGAACATCTTCCTATCCTGATTATAAGAAAATATTAAATTTAAAAGGTATTCAATATCCTATATCATTAAAACAAATACCAAAATTTGAAAAAATGAACAATTTAAGTATAAATGTTTTTATGTCAAAGTTAATAAAAAATCAATTTAAAGTGGTATCAGTTTTACACACAAAGAATAAAAAAGAAAAGCATATTAATTTATTAATGATTCAAGACCAATATTTCAATGGAAATTTAAATGATCACTATGACTCTAATAGTAATGATAGTGATCAAATCTTTAACGAGCGAAATATTAATAATATAACTGAAAATTATCATTTTTGTTATATTAAAAATTTATCAAGACTGGTTTCTAGCCAATTGAATCATTGTAAAAATAAGAAATATATATGTGATCGATGTTTACTTCATTTCCATAAAAAGGAAAAATTAGTTCCACATGAAGAAGACTGTAAAAGGTATAATAATGGTAAAATAATTTTACCAAATCCTGACGAAAATAATCATTTATAAAGTTTTACTTACTATAAAGAAAAACTGGAATCTGTATTTGAAATTTTTGCTGACATAGAATGTATGCTACAAGATTTGCCTAATGTAGAAAAACCAGTTACTGCAAATACAATTAGTTATCAAAAACATGTTCCCTTTAGTACAGGATACTATTTACACTGTAGTAATGATGAAAATGATCAAGATTTTAATTATTATAGAGACTATTTTGGTGAAGACTGTATAGATTGGTTTGCTAAAGAACTAACAGTTGTACTAGCAACAAAAATATTTGAAATTCTTTCAAATCCAAAGCCAATGAGAAAATTAACTGATCAGGAAGTTATTAACTTAAAACAAACAACTATATGTCATATATGTGAAAAAAATTTAAGAAACGATCAACCAATAGTACTGGACCATGACCATTTTACTTCTGAGCCCCGCGGCTATTTCCATCAAAATTGTAATCTTAACTATAAAACTTCATTAGTGATACCGGTAATTTTTCATAATTAAAGCGGTTATGATGCACATTTTATTATAATGAAAATAGCAACAGCTGTTAAAGGAGAGTTAAATTTATTAGCAATTAATGATGAAAAATATATATCTTTCACTAAAAGTGTAGGACGTAATAATATTAAATTTAAGTTCATCGATTCATATAGATTTATGAGTGCATCTTTAGATGAATTGGTATCGAACTTATCGGAGTATAAAATTTTATATAAAAACTGTTTTGATGGTGATAGTGAAAAATTTAAATTGTTAACACGTAAAGGTGTTTCACCGTATGATTATATTAATTGTATAGAGAAATTAAACGAAACATCTTTACCTCCAATAGAAACATTTCATAATAATTTAAATGATACTCATATTTCCGAGGCAGATTATCAACATGCGGAAAAAATATGGCAAAGTTTTAACATTAAATCATTAAAAGAGTATAATATTTTGTATATGCATACAGATATATTACTTTTAGCAGATGTCTTTGAAGCATTTCGAAAAAACTGTATGAAGCATTACAGTTATGCCACTCTTACACTTTACCTGGTTATGCTTGGAAAGTGATGTTAAAAATTACAGTTGTAACCTTAGAATTATTAACAGATCCTGATATGCTATTAATGTTTGAGAAAGGAATTCGTGGTGGAATTAGTCAATGCTGCCAGCGATATGAAAAGGCTAATAATAAATATATAATGCTAACGAAGAAACAAAATTTATAACCTATTTCGACGTTAATAACCTCTACGGATGGGCAATGACCGCATATTTATGGTGGGTTTAGATGAGTTACTAAAGAAGTGGATGAAATAATGCAAGTTCCAGATGACTCACCAAAAGGGTATAATTTAGAAGTTGATTTGGACTATCCTGACATTTTACACGATGAGCATAATGATTTACCGTTTTGTCCAACACATGAAATACCTCCAGGGTCTAAACAAAAAAAACTTTTGACTACGTTGCATTCAAAAGAAAAGTATGTAATTCACTATAGAAATTTGAAACAATGCATAGAAAATGGATTGATATTAAATAAAGTACACAGTATAATAGAATTTGATCAATCTCCGTGGCTTAAACCATATATAGATCTAAACACTCAATTACGTGCAAATGCAACTAACAAGTTTGATCAAAATTGTTTCAAATTAATGAATAATGCGGTTTTTGGAAAATCAATGGAAAACGTACGTAAACATGTTGATATAAAGCTGTTATCAAAATGAGATGGTCAATGGGGAGCTAAAGTTTTGATTTCTAAGCCAAATTTTCATAAGTGAAAAATATTTACAGAAAATCTAGTTGCTATTGAATTGACTAAAACTGAAATTAAAATGAACAAACCAATTTATTTAGGTATGTGCATATTAGAAATTTCAAAGATACTTTTATACTGGTTTCATTACGGTTTTATGTTGAAAGTGTGTGGAAATCTTTGCCATATTCATTATATGGATACTGATTTTTAGTCTAAGTAACTAAAGGTGATCTTGATATATACAAACTAATGGCTGATAATAATGATAAATTTTATACTAGTAATTACGTAGAAAATAATGCATACAATCTGCCATTGGTTAATAAAAGACAACTTGGATTAATGAAAGATGAACTTGGTGGACAAATCATTACAGAGTTTGTTGGATTAAGATCAAAGATGTATGCTATACGTGTAAACGATTTTACCATTCTCAGAATACATTAAGATCAAAGAAACATGTTATGTATTCAATAAAACAAACTAAAGTTGCATTAAGTGCTAGTGATGACAAACGGGTTTTAATTGAAAATCATCATACTTTAGCTCACGGACATTTTAAAACTAAATGAAATTTGCGTAAATTGAACAACTTCTAAAACGAAGTGAAGGTTAAGTTCAAAAAAATAAAGATTACAAATTAATATTAATAATAATTTGCAAATTCAACATTAAATTTGATATCAAATAAAAAACAAAGTGAAGGTTAAGTTCAAAAAATATCAAATGATAAGAAAATTGTATGTATACAAAAGGATTTTTAGAAAAATTTAGTTAAGTTTGTCAATTTACAACTTATAATTTGTTCATTTGTTATTTACTTCATACAAATACTTATTAAAAAAATGGACTTCGTAAAAAAAAAATTTAGCTCTTATAATCATGATTATAATCATGAGTGTAGACATGATTATAGAGCTAATGGAAGAATATGGGCAAAAAAATGGGCGGGATACACCCATATTTATCCTAAGTTCCGATGTGGATATGTTCATCGGAACAATGTAAGGAATGTTAAATTTGGGTGAATCGATGGAACCCTTGGTGATGCTAATATCGATAGCTGCACATCGTGAAGGAGAACCAGGGGATCCGAAAACCGTCGGTCAGGTTATAAATGCCTATCGAAAAGTAATATGCAATATGGATCTTCTTGTAAGTTTTCTAAATTGTTATAATTTTGACATTATATATTAATTTGCACTCTTAATAGTTGCAGTTTGAGAGAGCGTCCAACATAATACCTGTAGATGGGATTCAAAGAGGATGACGAAGGTGAGTTTTAAAAAAAAAAAAAAAAAAAACAATGTGAAAAACTAAATTTTTTTAATTATTTTCTTCGAATTTACAGATGAAAATGGATTATTGTTGTTATTATTATTATAATTATTATTATAGTTTTAGTTTTTATAATAAATTTTTTTTATGTATCCAACTATTGTGATTATTTTTGAAACCTAGATATTTTACATACAGCTGATCCCCTTTTCTCTTTAAAACTTTTTCAACTAAATAATTTTTAGGATATTTAGTCTTTTGTAATTCAAGTTCGTAGAATCCTCCAAGTATTGGATTACCTAAATAATCTTCCAGAAGGTAAGTTACAGGATTTGTTAGTTGTACTTTTCGAATTTCAAAAATTTCAGTAGTCCACGCTGGTGTATATCCTTTTTCAAAATTAGTTTTATACTTTGAGATTCTAACGTAGTTACCAATTTTATATTTTGCTTTATCAAAAATTTTCATATGGCTGTAAACGGTGTTTTATAGCCGGGACTCACATCGTTTTGTCACATTTGACGTTTCCGTTTTAATAGTTCGATGAATGGTATGATTATAATCAAACAACATTTTTTTAACGAATTTATCCAATTATATTATGTCAAACTGAAATTTTTCCACATTTTTTCTTTAATTGTGCGATTGAATCGTTCAACAATAGATGCTTTCATTGAGCTATATGTTGAGTAATGATTTATATTGTACTTTTTCATTAAAGTGTTGAAGTTGTTAAAAAATTCTTTTCCATCGTCTGTTTGTAAATTTTTTGGTTGTCTACCTTTACCTTCATGAATAGTTTTTGAAAATGCTGTAGAAACTTCCAATCCATTTTTATTTTTCACTGGTATTGCCCATGCGTATTTTGAAAACGTATCAATAACAGTTAACAAATACTTGTTTCCCCGATTTTCTTTCACATATGCATTCATATCACATAAATCTGCTTGCCAAAGATCGTCAATACCTTTCATAATGACTCGTCTACGTTTAAAGCTTTTACGAGCAGGTTTATGTAATTCTTGAACTATCTGTTGTTTACTCATTTTACCAATTAATTTTTTTTTAAATCAAGAACTTTGTGTAGTTTTTCAATCGCATTTTCTAGTACTACCAACCGTTTGATTGTATCATCATCTTTTATTTACAAAAAATTTTTCTAAACCTTTCAGAGTCATATCAAATTCAGTTTTAATTTTTTTCATTTCATCACCGATAGTATTATTAACGAATGTTCCCATATCATTTACTTGTTTTAATAATTGCTTATTAGAATTTGATAAAATGTCTACTTCAACTTTAAATGTAAGCATTTGATTTAATAACTGATTGAAAATATTGGTTTTATTTTTTAAATCATCTGCAATACTTTTTATTTGCTCATCAATATAATTAAATTTGTTATCAAAATAAATTTTGTTAACTGCATCATTTTTATCCACAGGGTGATTCAAGTTTTTTATTTGTTTTCCATTTAAATCATAATCACCAGCTAATGTTAGTAAGAATCCAATACCTGGGGGTCCAGGTTTTCCATGCACATTAAGTTCACTAGATCGCCCAAACTTGTCAACACTCATTTTTATAATGAAAATATTACCTTTATCAGGTAAATATTTATACAATTATATGGGCTTCACGTAACTCTTCGATAATGGCCGCTATTTCATTTGAGTGATTCGATCCCGCTTGCGTTGATGCTATTTATAAGCGCAATCTGGAAACTAATTGATTTACGTCATCACAATATACATAGTTTATATTCGCGGGTATCTACATTTGAAAATCTATATTACTACTACTACCAGCCACTTTTTGTTTTTTATTTATTGCTAACCCCATACCTACGCTTGTAGTTGCATTTCTTTTTTTCACCTGTTGTGTAGGAGGAAATAATTTACTGATAATATATTTATATTTATGACCTTTATTACTGTTTATTGGTTTATTTATATCATATTTTTGCCTATGTGCGTTGGTTAATTTCATAATGCTAGCAAATGCATTCAAGTCTTTTTCAGTGTATACATCTTTATCAGGAATTTTCATAAATAATAATTCATACAATCCCGGTGTTCCATGATATTCAATATCATTAATGGTTATGTTATTATTATTTCTAAATTTTATTTTAGAATTTCCAATGTATAACTGTTCATTGTCATCATCAAAGTGAGGTCCATATTGATTATCAACAGATTTCGACTTTACGTACACACGTTTGAGATATTCTTTTGTAATATTTCCATAATTTTTGAGTTCATAGTAATCGTTATGTTCATTCATCAATTGGTTAGCTTCAAATTGTGCAGATAAACGTCGCTTGTTTAACTTGGAATGGGAATCTTCATACATTTTTGAGTCAGATTTTGATCGTTTTATAGCACCATTATCGTTTGTTTTATTTTCAGTAAAAACTTCATCATTATCACTATCACTACTTTCAACATCATCAAAAATGTTTGTAGATGTATATGTATCTTTTTTAGTTGTATGCGTGTTCGATTTGTGTTTTATTTCAGATACAATTTCTTTCAAAGGTTCAGTAATTGGTTTTAAGTTCTCTTCCAATAATTTGTCAGATTCCATTTTACCATGTTTAAGTTCATTATATTTTTTACGTTTTGCTTTTGCAGATTTAATAATATTTTTAGATAATTCAACGTTCATGATTGATAATAAATAACTATATCCAATTTTAACAATAAAATTTTTTTTTACTTTTTCAACAGAGCAATCCTCAACAAACGGATCTAACGTAATCAATAGTTTAATGAAGAGTGATACTTATTTAACCAATATTCAAGTTAAAATAGTTTAAAATTATCAAACCCTTTTCGAAACCTCCCTCTGTTTATATCAGAATCTTTATCTATTACTAAAAATCCATATTTATCTTTCCAACATTTTGCACACATAGTTTTAATTGTATCAAAAGTTACATCAGCTCCTATATGGTCTTTATAAATATGGCTTAAATTTAATTCATCTTGTTTAAATAAAACAATTAAATTAGCGTTATCTCTAATGAGATGTTTAGGAATTCTAGTATACGATGGACATAAATAAAAACTATCAACATCCATATGCCTTCCCATACAAAAATAAGATTTTACATGATTTTGGTTTTCACAAGCAATATCATCAAATATGAATATTGAATTTTTTTTCACTTTATCTAATGGTAGCACTTCGCTGTTGTTTGAAAATGTTAAAAGGTCTATACCTTTCACTGAATGTAACACCTGTCTTAAATATTCATATTTAGGTTGATGAAGTGACTTCAATAAATATATACGTTTTCAAATTTTAAACCATTAGGATGTTCTAATAAACCAATGTTTACGTTTGTTTTACCACAACCGCTAGGTCCGCAAACAATTCCTCGAATATTTGTGTTTTATAATGATCCATGTTTTTTTTTTTCTTATACATTGAAGTTGTAAAATCAACGTTTCTAATAAATAATAGTTTATTTTGTTTAATAAACCGCATGGTCCGTATTCATTCATATAATTCATGCGACTAAAAAAAATGTATATAAGAACATGCTACTTAAAAACATGCTTCCTTAGTTGATAATTATTCGAAGGAGAGGCATACATATAAATCATGGTAAAAACTTCTAAAAATACTAGTCACAATTTAAAGCGCAAACAAGGAGGTGTATTAATTAATTCTCTCATAAATAAATTACCATTTGAACTACATTTACCTGGATATCAATACTGTGGACCTGGAACTCGATTACAAACTCGGTTAGCAAGAGGTGATCAAGGTATTAATAAATTAGATTCTTTTTGTAAATCACACGATATTGCATATTCTAAATCAAATAATTTGACTGATCGTCATAAAGCAGATTTAGAATTAGCTAATAAAGCTTGGGATCGTGTAAAATCTTCAGACGCAGGGTTAGGCGAGAGAGCTGCAGCATTAGCAATTACTAACGCGATGAAAGCAAAGGTTAAGATGGGGGTGGGATACAAAAAGGAAAAAAAGAATAATAAATCTAAAACTGTTACATTTCGTGCAGCTGTACGTAATGCTCAAAAACAATTAAAAAATGTAAAACCTCAAAATTTAAATCAAGCAATAAAAACTGCAATAATTGCAACTAAAAGTTTTGTAAAAAACAAGAATGTAAGAACTCCTCGAATAATTCCAATACCTAAAACTGGTGGAGTGTTACCATTTTTATTACCATTGTTTGCAGGACTATCTGAAATTGGATCGTTATCAGGCGGAGCGGCTAGTATTGCAAAAGCAATTACTGATGCAAAGAATGATAAAAAATCCTTAGCAGAAAAACAACGTCATAATCAAACAATGGAAACTATTGCGTTAAAAAATGGAAAAGGTTTGTATTTGAAACCGTATAGAAAGGGGCTTGAATTGTACTTAAACCCTTCAAAAAACTACTAAAAAAGCTACCCAATAGACCCTTGAATGAATTAGACATACAAGAATATTGTAAAAATTTACCACATTTTAGAGGGGTTTTCATGCGAGATACCTTATCAAAAAAACCAAAAATGCGTGAATATGGTATTGTTAATTTAGATTTTTCTTCTGGACCAGGTAGTCATTGGGTAGCTTACTGGAAAAACGTAAACAAAAGTGAATACTTTGATAGTTTTGGAAATTCACCCCCACCAATAGAATTAGTAAAATATTTAGGTAAAAATATTACATATAACTATAAAACATATCAAAATTATAATACATATAATTGTGGACACTTGTGCATAAAATTTTTGCATAACAAATTAAAAATTTAAATAATAAAAATTAGCATACTTACTTATTAATCATGTCTTTTACATTAACTTTAAGTGGTAATAGTAGTGAATTGAGTGCCGAATATTATCCACCTCTAGAACTAAATGGAAACTATGAATGTGGATTGATAAACTTTGAATCTTATCACAGTTTTCCAAATGTTGATAATTTCAACAATTTGCTGCATATAGGAGAAGATATTATAGAAATACCTTTAGGTACATATGAACTCGATGCAATTAATAAATATGTAAACGATTATCTTTATAATAAACATGGAAATAAAATTTATAAAGCTCCTGCTGTGAGACCTAAAATAGATATCAGAGCTAATAATAATACGTTAAAAAGTGAAGTTAAAACTACGCATACGGTATATTTTGATAAGCCAAATTCAATTGGATCATTGTTAGGTTTCACTCAACGAAAATTAGAACCAAATAAATGGCATTTTTCTGATTTACCTGTTAATATCATGAAGGTGAATCTTATACGTATATTAACAAATATAACAACAGATGCTTACATGAATAATAATTTAGTACACACTCTACATGAATTTTTCCAACTGTACCATCAGGCTATAAAATGAATGAGACACCTAAAAATGTTATTTATTTACCGGTAAATTTTAGAAGAGTAACATCTTTATCAATAAAGATTGTAGATCAGGATAATCAACTTATCAATTTTCGTGGTGAAAGCATAAGTGTAAGGTTACATCTTCGAAAATGTTAATATATAATACAAATAACAATTTACAACCAAATAGTGTGTTAACAAACGTTATAGATACTACTACTTCTACTAATACGAAATTGAAACAATTAACTCCTGAAAACATTGCATTTTTGAAAGGTCTAGGTTTTACTATAAAAAAGCAAAAAAATGACCTCAAATATATTTAGTTCATCAAATTTTCAATTTGATGATAGTATTAGTAAAAAAGAACTTCATACATATACTGCTTATAACGATTCGTTTAATAATAACAATGAGATTCCGATAACAATTCAAAATCAAAAAAGTGATGGATCTGCGACACCTGCTACTGTTAAATTAGTAAACAATTGTGTTGCACATTTATTTGAGGAGATTCGATATGAACTAAATGGAGTTGAAATTGATCGAAATCGAAATCCTGGTATTACGAGTACGCTTAAAAATTTATTATCCTTAAATCCAAATGAGAGTCGAATGTTATTAAATAGTGGATGGTCTCCATTTAATCACATAACACCTTTAAACGGTAATTTTAATTATTGCTGCAAATTAAAACATTTTTTAGGTTTTAATGAAGATTTTAAGCAAGTTATTGTAAAAGGTAGACATGATTTTATTTTTAACCGCTCACGAATAGATATTAATGCTATTATAAGCACTGCTGCTGCTGAAGACGATAATATTCAAATTAAAATTTCTAAAATTAACTTGTTAGTTTCACATATACATCCGAATGAGGAAATTCGACTAATGATTTATAAAGGAATAGAAAAAGGTGAAACGAAGAAAGCAGCTTCCCGTGGGTGGTTATTAATTGAAAACCATCATTATTGTAAGCCATTCAATCCATTCTTGTTCACACAAAATAATTTCAAACCTTTTTGATAATATTTAAACACATACATTTAATGACGAATTAAATCCTACAACTAATGATCGGCTTCCATTTAGAATTTGATGTTTCCATTGTGAATTATAAACGGTCTTGTTGAAATTGATTTTTAAGTTTTATAAAAACTCAATTTCAGATGAATTGTATTTGTCAGCACCGTGATAGACCATATAAAGATGGTCACTTCGTGATAGAATATCATCAACCATGGATTGTGACAATTGTTTTTGGAATCGTCGAGGAAGGAACACCTTATTTTCGTCCAATTCTACATACCACTGTTTACCAAACTTTGTATCAACATTGTCAATGTCGAAAACTTTATATTTAAAATTTCTTTTCAACTCATGCATTTTTTTGAATTCTTTAATTTTATTGCATGCGTTTAAAAGACTTTGAGGTGTTGGTAACATACCTTGCCCTTCAATCACTACAATATCATCATGACTTGATGCCGTTTTTTTTTTTTTTTTATATTTAGCAACATTTAAAAATTTATTAAACTATGAATTAATAAAAATTTTTCAACGCCTTAATATACTTATTCAAACAACATTCCCCTCCATAACAATCGTAAAAAATTTTCCTCAACTAACGATACCTATAAATCGCATGTGCATCATCGCTTCACTGTTGCTACACACTTTACAGCTTACAAAATTTGTAAGTTACGGCTCACTGCACACACTAATAATGTACAAAGGTTATCCGATTGACCTCACACGCGAAAACATTTTACTGACGTAATGTCTGCCAGATAAGGGTCAATTAATGATATTGACCTATATGACGTACCGTCTAACAGATTTTTTACTCTGCCCTCCATCTTTTTAACACATAAGCCCGCCTCCATTTGGTTTTTCTTTTTCCAATCATTGCCTTTGTTTCTTATCTCTTAATTTTGTAATTCACCCATCAAAGACTTACCCGTCCCATCTTTTTCATTCGTTTTTTCTTATCTCTTAATTTTGTAATTCACGCATCAATGACTTACCCGTCCCATTTTTTTTCATTCGTTTATCCATTCTGTCCAATTAATTTGTTCCACACTTTGTGTCTTATCTTTCTGCATCCACATTGGTCCAGCTTTTTCCTTTTTCAACGTCATTTTTTGTGACGTCGTGCAAATTATGATAAGGCTATCCAATAAAATCGTTCAAGCATTGTCATTGGTCTAGCCCTACTATCACCCGATTATGTTCAGCCCTCCCTTTTTGGACGCCATTGTTCTGTGAGATACGGGTCCATTTTTGGACCCGTATCTCTTATCTACTACGTAGGATGGTGGTATTTTGAAGATCAACGTTTCGGACGTACTGATGGTTTATTTCAAAATTTTTATGATGATGAAATATTGGAGGAATTGTCAGAGCATTTCTTAACTTATGGAACACAAAGACATTACAAAGACAAAGTGGAATTATATACTATTATTTGTATAGTACGCATTTGTAATAAATTATATACTTATATTTTAAGTAATAAATTATTTAATTAATAAATGATTTTGAAAAAAATTTTTCTGTTTTTTTAATTGCGGTTTAAATAAAAAGTATAAATATTGAATATTGTAAAGAGTATAAGCTATTTTCTCTAGAAACACTGTAGACGACGTAGATAAAAAAAAATGGATTGTGGTATTGAGCGAAGTGGGCAGATAGTGAAAAAAATGAGGGAAGTTGTGAATATTTTAAAAAAGACAAATAATTTAAAAAATTAAGAAAAATGGTTCAAATACTGTTGTCTAAATATTCGTTATTTCAAAAAATTTCTAAAGAAATGTACATGTGTTGGAAAAAAAAGTCATTTGGAAGCTTGTTTTTTTTTGCAATGATAAGCTCCCGCGAACAAATAAAATCATTTTTACATAAGGGTGGTAGTAATGTCTGTAAGAGGTTGCTCTTACATCTGAAATAATTAATAATTTCCGAAGTAAGAATAATTGCTGTTACTTAGTAACGGTAGTATTTGTGAATAAACATTAAATTGAACTTATAACTATCAGATTATATGATGTGTGTCTCAACAAATAAACTTGAAAATCTGTGAAAAATAGTGTGCAAAAATTCGAACTTCCAATAAAATGACCCCACAAACGTCAAACTCCAAAACACAATGCGGTATGGCGGTAATATAGCTGTAGCTCGGAATAGAGGTATAGAACAATGGAATATAATCAATGACAACCTTCTTGTTCCGACGATGTTGACTAACTGATGTAGAGATAGATGTTTAAAAATAGGCAGTGGTTGGATTCGAAAGCTGGTTTCCTGGGTGCGAGTCTGAACACTTAACCACAGCGACTATAAAGAATAGCAAAATTCTTTTAACAAGTCGCAAAAGAATGGTTAGCATGACCGCCTTCCATTCAAAAAACCTGCGTTCAAATCTTATAGTAGTAACTAAAATTTTTTTAAGCAATACATATACTTATTAATAATATTCGCTGTTCATACATCAAGAAGTTATGTTGACAATTATATCAACAATTACGTCATAAACGCTATGATAAATCAACTATTTCTACAGTAATCAAACATCATTCCACTTCTTTGTCAGTATGTAAATCACAAGTAAAAATGTATTCAATAAGTTGGGTTGTACTGAATATAATATAAAATAATGGTAAGTAAAGAGTATGAAAGTGGGTTAACAAGAGTATTCTAGTGCATTCAGATGGGTTGTACTTGTATACAATAAGTAAGTATGTGTCCAAGTTAGGCAATTTACATTACAAAAAGGGTACAAAAAGTGCAAAATGAACCTTAGAATTTCTTATGGGAAATAACATGTAAAAATGACCCAAAGTGAGCTCGGACCGGTATAGCTTATCTACTAACATCTTTAAAACTTTTGAGGTAACTCTGATGACTGGGACTAGTGCATATACACCTTTCTTAGAAATGCCTAATTAGTTACCATGAGAAACGGGATTCGTAGAATTATCTTGGTAACAACATCACATCAGATCACGAACGTAGCGAGAGGATAGGTGACACTATATATGACGTAACAACTACCAACAGGGAAGGAAGCATTACGGCTCCAGCATCTCCATTGAATGCTAATGATATGATAAAAGAATTACTGGCCATAATTATGGATACTTCAATACCTTTAAAGCAACTGTTTAACAGTCTAACAAGTCAACTATTGTTTGGAGGTCGTAATTGGCTTGAGATAGAACATATTGTGGCAGCATTAACTGTAAGGTTCCCTAGAAAAATTGAGATTGCTAGAAATTCGCAACAAAGAAATGAAATATATGGAGCTACAGAGGCTGTATTAAATGAGATTATACAAACTGAGACTACTAAAGACACACCATTATTACTCGGAATCGATAACCAAAATTCCAATTATTCTTAGTTCGTTCCCACACATTTTGTTTTCTGGCCCAGGGAGATAATGTGACGACATTGTAATTGCGTGGAATGAAGTGGAATGTAATGAATTATCTTGACAATTCTTCAAACGGTGATTTAGTGTGCATTAACAATTTACCAACAATAAAATACTCTTCTACAATGGCAGACAAAAACCACAGTGAATCAAACCATAGTGAATCAGAAGTTTTGATTCACTATGCAGAATGTTCTCAAGCAATACCAATAACAAAGAAAAGGAAAATGGTGGGAAGTGAGGATAGTGACAGCGACAACATTGATGGTATAACATATACTATCTAATTTCATATATTTTTTAAAACGTGTCTTTTAACATTTTCGACACCTTTTGACTTTCAGAAGTCCTTGATGTTCTCATTGCCAAGTATAAAGCGGCAATCGAAGAGGATACAGAAACCCCTCAAAAGATTGTATTTGCTTTTATAAGGCAATGCATTAATTATACCAACCAAACATGAAAGAATTTGCTGGGTGGGAAAGTTTCTATCAGAAACTAGTAGAAAGTACCTGGTGTAGCGCATCATACGATGGGACACTTATTTCGAGCGTGAAGAAGTTTTTCGAAGGCTTTGTAAGAGCGCCATCGGATTCAGTGGACAACTCCTCATCATTTTTGATCACCCAAAGCCGAATTTTGAACACATCCACGTCATCTACGACTGTAATAAGCCCGGAGGAAAAAGCAGGTGTGCAATTGTCGCTGGACTCCATACTGTACGGTGTACCCGCTCTATCGACAAAAAACTCAGTAGTAAATCCGTCGCCTATGTACACAATCTGAGAGCTTATGCGAGTAAGGACGAGCGACAGGTTAAATACCTACGAATCAAGCGTGCCGATGGGGGACTACTACGTCACCATGCGTATTATCCCCGCGATTGTGGTTTCCAACCCGCAAATCCAGAGCAAGCAGTACTGGAAACATGCCAAGCAAGAGCTCCGATTTTCGGTGAAGGAACGTTCGTAAGTAGTTGGAAAATGTCATTTCTAGCGCAGCAGAGTCAGTAACCCTAAGATCATTGTCCTAGGATTTGTCTGGTGACATAGGACATACCCTGTCTGGTGATGCACCCTTGTCCGGTGACGTAAGATGCAATTGTCTGGGTCATTGTCCGATGACGTAAGATGCAATTACCTGGATCATTGACTGGTAACGCAAGATGCAATTGACTGGTTGCAAGGTTATAACCCTTGTCTGGTGACGTACAAGTATTAAGTTGGATTTTTTAAAAATTGTTATAACTTGACTGAGATTTGAACGCTAAGAAACACTTTTTAAAAATTCTTATTAACTAGAGTGGAATACCTGTTTTAAATGAAATAGTCATTTCGAAGTCAATTCAATTTGGTTAAAAATTTTTCATTTAAAAACAATTTTCACATCATAAAAATTTTACATATTATTTTAAAATACACTTGACATTTAAATTATTCATATTACTTAGCTATCACATCTTAAAAAAATATTTTGTATTACGCATTTATTAACATTTGACATTTTAAAAATTAATTTGTTTTAAAAAATTTCCACCAAAATAAATACCTATATGCCTTATTTTATTACACACCTATATGAGAATATAATAATATTTAGTTAAAATTTTTATTGACATTTGACATTTAAAAACAATTTTTTGTTACTTAAATTATATTACGCATTATTTGTTAAGAAATAATATATGCATTTAATTAAAATTTTTCCATTAAAAATATTAATAAAGATTAATTTATTTAAAGACAACAAGGATGTTTAATACCTAAATTGTAATACGCACCAAAAAAATATTTGACCAACCTTTAAAATCGAACTATAAATAAACATTCCCCAATTTGTTTTATTCGTATGTTACTAGACGTTTATACAATAGTGAACAAACATAAATTTTCTATAAAGTTGCAAATGGAGATAATTAACGTAAGTTTTTATTTGTTTTAATATATAGTTTTTAATATATTGTTTTTATTATATTTTTTTTATTATATTTTTTTTTTAATATTCAATTCCAGATTGGTATTGTGAAATAACCGATAAATTATTATTAAAACATGTCTAAAATTAGAAAAAGAATTTAGAACTAGAGATATCTCTATTATAGAAGATATATTATTAGATGATTCACTAGATATTCCCTTTGAAAATTATTAAAACATAGATATTAATATTAAATTCACTCCATCCATACCTTCAACATCTGCATTAGATGAATCTGCTCCATTAAATTCATTGATTGCAGAACCAGAAATATTAATAGATCAACTTGAACATCAAGAAAAACCATCCACTCATCAGAAAAGAAAAATTCAAGAAGAAAAACCAACCACTCATCAGAAAAGAAAAATTCAAGAAGAAAAACCAACCACGCATCAGAAAAGAAAAATTCAAGAAGAAAAACCATCCACTCATCAGAAAAGAAAAATTCAGGGTAAAAAACAATCAAACATCAAAACGTTTTTAACTCGCTCTCTCCATCGAGATACATATAAAAAAAGAAAACACCGAGAAGAGACAACCGAAGATATAATCGACTTAACAATAGAAAATAAAGAAGATCATATTAAAAAGAAGTCTTGAACAAGCAGGTAAGAAAACCTTTAGTATTCATTTTTAAATTCTTATTAATATTTTTATGTATCCTAGGACTAACATCATCACATTCACCTCCAATAACTAAATCGAGAGCAAACGAAGATGTATTATCCAGCTGTGAACTACCACCACTCTCGCCATCAAATGAAACAAAAACATGGGTAGCTATTAATTGTTTTAATAATCGAGTTTTTGCAGGACGCTTATTAAATTATGAAAACGTTAAAGATCTTTCTATGTTTTTTAAAAATAAAGAACAGATAGTGCATGAAAAAATTAAAGAATACTCATCTCTTCATACTCTAATTAAAATTTCTATTGGGATAAAATGTGATTTTATTATTAAAAAAAGCGATACAGAGAGGTCATAGACACGTTTCACCATGTGTTAAAACTTGAAAAGTATGATCAAACAACTGATTTTACAAGTTGGTATAAGGACTCTCGGATTGAACTTGATAAGAGAATAGAAGAATTCCAACAAAGAGGATCAAACGCAACTCTAGATAAAATTCTTTGTCTGGAATTAAATATTGCAAAATTTGATCCAATGAAGGGAGGAACTTATATTCCCTTACCAAAATCAATTCAGGATAAAAAAGCTTGTATTAATATACAAAACAACGATGACTTTTGCTTCGCTTATTGTATTTTAGTATATTTTAACCCAGAAAAAAGAGATGCTTATAGAGTATCGAAGTATCATCAAAACTTTAGAGAATTATATAATTTTGAGGGTATTGAGTTTCCAGTAAAACTGAAGGATATACCCAAATTTGAAACAAATAATAACATTAGTTTTAATGCATACGGTCTTAGCGAAATAATTTAATTAATGGACCCTTTTATCTAACAAAAACGGAAAAAAAAACATCACATAATCCTACTGATGATTGGTGATAAAACTAAATTTCACTATGTCAGTAGTATAGTCAGCCCACTCCTGGCGCAAAAGAATGGTACACTTTTACAAAAAGGGCAAACCCAGTCAAAATTGGAACCCTCAGTTGAGGATAGGTGACGTCACACAACCAAGATGGCGTCGGTAGGCGTGGTGAAAGTTGAATTGGTGGAGGGCAGACAGGAAATGGACATAAACGGGGGGGAGCGTTTTAATTGGACGTAAGATACGCGAAAGGGGTGTTATAATTAACCGAGCGAAATGAGATAAGCGAAAGGTGCGTTTTAATTGAACGTAAGATAGGTGAAGGAGGCTGGACTAAGGGAAAGGGGGAGTGAGATGACTCGAACGGGGGGCGGGGCGTAGACATTAGTGATGATAAAATATAAAAATAGCTGGAATAGACAAACATTTGACCTTGTTGTTGTTACGACTATAATTTATGGTTTATTTATTTTTTTTTAAATAAAAAATTACTTGGAATAGATAAGATTTGTTTTGAACGTTTGGTAACGTATAATTTTATTTGAAGTTTTTGTTTTAACGGTAAGTGTATACTTTATTTTAAAAAAAATATCGTTATTGTTTAATTAAATATAATTATTTCGAAAGATGGACGCCTACCAACAACAGGTTATGCAGATGATAAATGCTGCACCCCAAGGTGGTAGCACGTTATGACGAAGAAAGTGGAGAGAGCGTTGAGACTCATCAAGACGGTAGAGGAAGCCGAGCGTTGGATAGCAATAAATAAGCAAAATTTACGTTTGTTTAAGCGTTTGCTTGCTTTAAAGAAAGACAATCCTCTACGTCTTGAAGCGAATATTGGACTATGTAAATCATACCAGCGGCAACTTCACCAACGGCGTTTGGATTTAATGAAACAAGGTGGTGGGGTGGTTAAACGTCATAATAGACATTTAATCTGGGAATTAATCGAAACTCACCACCAAGGCCGAGTGAAGACTGGTATGATTACCAATTTGGATTATAAAGATCCAAATATATTTTTCAACCGGGCATTTCCAATCTTTCGAAGACACGTTCGGCGTGAATTAGTGAAGCATCCACTCAAGGTAAATAAAATTTAGGATTTATAATTAAAATATAGTCTAATGAGATCGTAAATTTTATTTCAGGTGTATATTGTGTTCACAGGCAATTTTATAAAGCCCATCACAAAAGAGGAGGATGTGAAAACATTTATAACGCCAGCGAAGGAAATGTATCTGACTACGGACATGCAGGAGTGGTACATTGATCATGTCAAAAACTACTTGATGAAAAAATTAGAAGAATTTCAGGTACGTGATAGCGGTTGGGCTCTTGACAAGATCATAAATATTCGAGTCCACATGAATAAGTACTCTCCGATCACAGCTGGAACATTTTGTGAACTACCGCCTGCAGTTAGCTGTAGAAAAGCTGTGATTAATGTCCAGAATGATGACCAACATTGCTTTTTATGGTCGATAATGTCAGCTCTTCACCCGATTGAAAAGGATCCCCAACGTTTGAATAAGTACCCGCATTATAGTCATTATTTGAAATATGATGGATTAAAGTTTCCCATGTCTCTGGATCAAGTTAATAAATTTGAAAAGATGAACCCGCATCTATCGATTAACGTGTATCCAATTCCATACGTGTTCGTGACCATTCACATCGCACGGGTAATGCAAATTATTTATTATTTTTATAAAAAATTTCATCTAATTTTATTTTAATCTATCTTAGGTATCTACCGAGGAGCAGCCCACCAACTTTGTAATCTACAATATCAAGATTCAAGGGTGATACCTGTTGTGATGCATAATTTAAGTGGATACGATTCACATTTTATAATTGAACCTCTGCGGGCGGTAATCGACGGTCATGTTGATGTGTTGCCCATCAACAAGGAAAAGTACATCAGTTTCACCAAGCATGTCTCGGACATTCAATTAAGATTCATCGATTCCTTCCGATTTCTCGCAGACAAGTTAGAAAATCTGGCCTCATATTTAGATCTATTTTACATAAAAAATCTATTTTACATAAAGAGGTAAATGATAAAAAAAAAATATTTTGTTGTAATTTGTTTTTCTTTTATAGGTCAGTAATGATGAACAATTTCAATTGTTAACGAGAAAAGGTGTATTTCCATATGAATACATGAGTAGTTGGGAACGTCTCCAAGAGACTCAATTACCACCAAAGGAGGCGTTCTACAGTGTGCTAACAGATGAACACATAACGGATGAGGATTATGACCATGCTATACAAGTATGGAACACATTCAATTTACATACACTTGGTGAATATTCGGACTTGTATATGAAAACTGATGTGTTACTACTTGCGGATATTTTGAAAATTTCCGTGAGACTTATATGCATAGTATGCATAGTTATAGCCTCGATCCCAGCCACTATTACACTTCCTGGCTATACATGGAACGCCATGTTGAAATACACCAATATGAAATTGGAATTGTTTACGGATATCGATGACTTGCTGTTTATCGAGAAAGGAATCAGAGGCGGTGTAAGTCAATGCTCTAATCGCTATGCAAAGGCAAACAACAAGTACATGGAAGAGGGGTATGATAAGACTCAAGAAGATGTCTACCTTATGTATTATGATGTGGTGAACCTATATGGTGCAGCAATGTGTCAACCACTTCCTACCGAAAATTTTAAGTGGGTCGACACACCAAACATCAAGGATGTTGCAGATGATTCACCAGTCGGGTACATATTAGAGGTTGATCTTGAAATACCCCAGGATCTCCATGATTACTTCAGCGATTTACCGCCATGTCCGGAGACAACGAAACCACCAGGATCAAAACAAAAATATCTGCTGTCAACAAGACCAACTATGTCGTGCACTACAGGAATTTAAAACTGTATACACAACTCGGTGTGAGTCTATAGTACGATTTTTGAAAATTACAATACATCTCATACAGTAATGCTGTTTGCTTGTTCGTGTAATTTAGATTCAAATTCACATATGGGTATGCTTCACCATTTAAATAGACTTTCAAATTTGTGATGTTACAATGGTCAAACTGACTGGAATCTTTTAAAATGTTGCGGTCACGATTTGTTTGGAAACAGATAACAGCATAGTTAGGACATTCTACACTAGTTTTAACACTCCACACATGCCTATCAGTTAATGGTAGTTCTGGTATAAGTAGACATTCCATTGATCGAAACCATAACCTCAAATCATCATTTTGATTGACTAAGTTGTATAATTTGACTCGCATTTTATCAGACACTTTAACGTATGGAACACACCATTCTAATTTGTTGATTTTAATTTTAGGTTTGCTTGTTGCGACAGTTGAGGTAAAACAATTAATATCATCATTTGCACGAACAATAACGATTTCTTGTTTCATGTTTACAAGAATTTTAGGATAATCTTCAAAAAAACCCAAATACATTTTCAATGGAATACGAACATTGAAGTAACCAGTGGCATCCCTTTTAAAATTCTCACCAAAACCAGCATTCTCTAAAGCTTTACTTTGATTTTCGTTTAGGGATAGATAGTTTTTTATAGTGCTAACGATGCCTACGTTATTAATCACATCAATTATCTTACCACCAATTTCATAACGAATTTCATGAAACATAAATGATATAGCATTCGATATGAAGCTGGCTGCATTTGTAACATCATCATCAGTCACTTGACCTTCGATATTTAAAACACTTTCACTTGGTAATGTGTACAAGTCTTGTGATTGAATGCAAATTCTACTCTCATCGCTTGACTCAAATTTCGATGAATTATAAGCTTGATGGTTGTGATACTCTAGTCCTGTAATAACATTATCGTACTCCGGTACATTGGTCACTTCTAATATTTCTGCCATTCTTCTTGTTAATCCTCTTTTTTTTTTTTTGCTTCTTAATACAATTGAATTTTATTCCTATAATTGATTTCTTTATTTTAAGCCAACAACTAAATTTTACCCAACAATTGGCCGTTTTAGTTTTAAGCCAATTGATTGAAGAAATTTTCTATTTTCGTATGATAACTGTTTGTTATTTTTTATTCTATTGTTACTCGATTGACGTTGTTTTATCGGACGGTTTGTAGAAACACTGCCTCCTACATAACGTGTAGGATGATTAAATACAAAACCCATTATATCTTTTTTAAGTGTAATCCAATTGTAATGTTTTCACCTCGAAAGTTAACTAATTTACCAGTTTGGTCCACTAACATGAGCGTAATGTTGCTTATAGTTTGACAGTTGATTGGTAAATAATTAACATTCATAGGATGTATCACAATTTTATAGCCAGGTGGTAGATTTGGTGAAAAATGAAACAATGTGTGATTGATTTAGTTGTTAGGATACGATCCATTTGTAATATTACATTGAACATAAATTGTTTCTACAGGTAAAATATTAACTGTATTGTCGCTTTCATGTCTTTTATTTGCATCTAGTTTTCGTTTATTAAATCCCAACATGCGACAAACAGAATCTGATGGTTCACAGTTTATTATCACAGTACACTTTATTTCACATTTTAATGTATTTGTATTAGCATTTATTTGTAGTGTCACCTCATCACCTACAGCTTCTTTTAAATAACGTTCAATATCTTCAACTTCATAAGATCCTGGCGGTATTTCTATGACTTTATCATCGTAATAAAACATATTATTTTGGCCGTGAATATTAGGGATGGAATTGTACGCTTGTAAATCTACTACACCCATTTCATAATTCTCATTTTTATCCAATTCAATTGGTGGAGAATAGTCTGTTGTTAAAAAAGAGCTATCCCCTGTAAAAGTAAGCATGTATGACATCTTGATGAATGATGTGAATACAAGACTTGCTGGTTTATTTATTTAATAAAAATTGTATACATAGATGTCCACATATCGGAGTATTAAATTGTTGTTGTCTATCAAAATTATATTGAATGTCACATCCGTTAAAATATTGAATGACTTCCGCTGGCGGTCTCAAATTTCCAAAGCTATCAAAATAGATTACATTTCTATTATACTTTTTATATGCCGTCCAGTGTGTGCCACTATTTTTAGATAAATCATGGTTGATAATTCCTGTTTCATATTTATATGGTTTTTTGGGTAGGGTGTCACGCATAAAGACACCACGAAAATACGAAATTTTAAATTGTTTAGCATACGCACGTAGCTCCGTATCGTAAAGTGCTCTACGTGGTAGCGTTTCAATTAGTTTTTTGCTAAATATAATCCCATGCCTTTGTTGTATGGTCTTAAATACAAGCATTTACCCATTGCTATAGCTTTAGCAATACCCGACGCTCCGCCAGCCAAAGCACCTAAAGCAGAGAGTCCTGCGAATATGGGAATTAATGGAAGTACACCACCAAACTTTGGAAACGGTATGACACGTGTGGGTGCTTTAATACGTTGACCTCGCACGGCTGCTTTTGCAATTTTTACCGCTGCTTTTAAGTCCGTTGGTTGTGATTTTTTCAATGCATTTCGTGCCTTTCGCACTGATGCTGTAAAGTTTATAGTTTTCTTTGACTTTTTCGTCTTTTTCTTTTTTTTTAATCCCATACCAAGTGAAGTTTTTGCCTTCATGGCGCCTGTAACGAATAAAGCGGATGCTTTTTCTCCAATTGTTGAATCAGAGGCTTTGGTACGTTTCCAAGCGGCTTCAGCTAATTGTTTATCTGCTATATGGCGCTCCTTTAAGTCTTTACTTTTTGAATATGTTATATCATGCACCATACAAGCCTGATCCAATGCGTTTTTTGGTTTATCACCACGCGCTAATCGCTCCTTCAACTTAGTTCCAGGTCCACAATATCGATAAGTTGGTATGTGTAATTCGAACGGTAATTTATTTATAAGTGTGTTAACAATACCGCTTCCTTTGTGTTGTTGCTTCTGACATGACATACTTCGAAATGCTTTAAACAATTAGGCTCACATATATTTAAATGTTTATAAAATGGTTTGTTTTGAAATTTTAGTCTTAGTTACATTAAAAATGCGTTTCCATAAACAACAGCCCGCTCTGAGTGTTGAAAATTTAATACCAGAAAATAGAGAGCCACAAACATATCATGGTCCTCTATTTTCAGATTCACTACGAGCAATAATATGTGGTGCTAGTGGATGTAGGAAAACCAATCTTATGTTGAATTTAATTTACGATGAAAACGGTTTACGTTTTGAAAACATTTACGTTTATAGTAAATCCCTTTATCAACCGAAATATAAATTGCTAGAAGAAACTTTAAAACTGGTGGAGGGGGTCGGCTATTTTCCATTTAGTGATACCAGTGAAATTCTTAGTCCGAATGAAGCTAATGAAAAAAGTCTTTTTATTTTTGATGATGTGAGCTGCCATTCACAACAGCGAATCAGGGAATATTTTAGCATGTCACGCCACAGAAAAATTCATTGCTTTTACTTATGTCAGAGCTATGCACGTATTTCAAAACATAACATTAGAGATAACGTCAATTGCTTGGTCCTATTCAAAATGGACGATTTGAATCTGAAACACACAAAGGTTTAAATAAACACAAAAGATTTATGTCGACATTGTTGGATGTCTCCGAATGGATTTGTTGTAATAATGAAAAATTTCCCTATGAATACTGGCCGGTATAGGAATGGATTCGACGAATTTATTGAATTATAGTTTTCTCTAGACTCTGTGGTGTGATAGCTAGTTATTAATTATGTAAGTCGCTTTCTTTTGATTTAAACTTATTACTTATGTGATAAATAGTTTTTTGAATTATGTGAGTCGCTTCGTTGATTTAAAAAATAATTACTTTGGGTATAAATTTAAAAAAAAAGCTTTAAACTTATTAGTACTCAAACAAAATGCTTCACTTATATTTATATTTACACTATTTGTTGCATACGAGTAAGTTTAAAAATTTTGTGTGTTAATATGTTAACTAATGAATAATAATAATAATAATTAAAATAATTATTAATTGTATAATTTTTTGTTTTAAGTGCAAATAGAAGTAGCCAAAGATGTGGCAAAAGATTTAATTGAAGATTATAATAGACATGAATGTAAACTATTTGAAATAGTTTACCTCATAACCTACAGTAAGTCTCAATTTTTTTATTTTTCTTTAGAATAATTTATTGAAGGTGTTTTTATTATTTTTAGAACCGAGTCGTTTCTATTGTCGAGCGATGATTATCGCTCAACAATTAGTTGAAAATGAACTAAAAGTTGTAAATGAAGGTGAGTTAATTGCATGGTTTTTCTTCTTTTTGTAAAATTTCTAATGTTTTTTTCTTTTTTCAGATTAACTTTTTAAAATTATTATTATTTTTTGTATATATTTTTACTATTTTTATTATTATTATAATTTTAAAAAATTATTAAACATTTTACAATTAAAAAAATTTTTTATTAAAATAAATCCTTCTTACATTACAGTACATATAAAATATTTGATTATCATCGACAATATTGGCGAATTTTTTTCGTAATTTGTCGAAGCTTTTGTTGAATATTTCTTAAATATAGACAGAAAAAGAATCCATATTCTGCATCTGTTGCATACATAATGCCAAAAAATTGTCGCCTGTTGAATTAGAATTATCCCATGGGATTAATTCGCTTGGTTGATCAGGCTCTATTTGTTCAACGTTGGGTTGCCATGGAAATTTTTCTGGTTCTTGCTGTTCCACATTTGGATATTCGTGAGGTACATTCTGCGGTTTTGCTGCTTTATTATAATAAAATTTTAACGTGTCTTCGATCACGTTTGGTTTCGAAGTTATATTATGTACACGAAATCCACGTTGATTCATATAAAAATTATTGTAAGTTTTCTTCAAATAACCATTATTGCTTACAGTTTGAAAATCAGAATTTTCAATGTGATTGTGGAATGGATTAATGTGATCATGAAATTTTATTGAAGCACTTTTCACTAACACAAAACAATATAAAAATATTTTTAAAATAGAAACACATTTTTGATGCATGTTTATTACTCAAAATTACCTGCTAGTGTCTAATAATAAAATTGTAACAAACAAGTTGTATTTATTGTAGCATCATGAACATCTGCATTGTCCACCTGGATCACTGACGTCAATAGCCAACGATTGACGTAAATCATCAATAATGCCTAGTCAGCAATAAATTAGTATATAATCAGTAGCATCCTCAATGCTAAATCAGATTAGTTCCGATACTTAATTAAAGTGTTAATTATGGGAATATACTTAATTTTGTAAATATTTATTGTAATTAATATTTGAATTTTAATAAAAGTATTTTAATTAAAAGTAACAAAGTTAATTGTTATAATTTTAAAAGTGAACTCTTCTCATTTCAAACTTGATTGGAAATCAAGTTATTGTACAACAAAGCCAAACAAGCCATTGGACTGATATTATTGGAATTGCAATTGGACATAAGATTCACTGGACGGAGAATTCATCTTCAATTGGGACAGTGGTATTTCATGGACGCAACGCTAATTATTCAATAAGTACTTTGGTTTGATAATTGGATCAAAAGGTTTACGAATTTGTGCCTAAAACAAATGCTCTGGTGACGGCGCCCCTGCCTATATAACCGTACCTCCCATTGGTATACGACATAAAATTGGTGAGAGCGGTGGTATTATACGACAGCAACAAGGATATCGGAGGGAACCAGTGCGGATCCAGATATTGGTTAGCTGGTGTATTTCAATACTTTGTGTATAATCAAGAACTCGCCCAAAAGACCGCAGTAAGTACGCTCATTGTTTTTTCTACTATATGACACATTTCCCAAATATCATATCCTATTCACAACATTTAAAAAATAATAACACAATGTCGACCGTAAACGTAAACGCTATCGAAAATGTCAACGACAACCAACAACAACTGATTCAAAATAATCACGACAATTTACCAGAAATATCTGACGATGGTTCTTCTGTATCAGTACAATCAGTCGCTTCAAATCGTAATCGCGAACCAGATATCCAATTAAATTTCTTATCGCGTATGATTTCTGATTTTAGTGGTGATCCAAAAGAATTAAACAATTTTTTACAAAACGCTAATAATGCATTAGGTCTAGCATCACCATCACAAAAATGGCCGCTAGAACTCTTAATTTTTTCAAAAGTCTCGAGTGAGGTAAAAACAAAAATTAATATGAACGACATTATTACATATACCGAACTTAGACAAAAACTATTAGCAGTTTATTCACCAGTCAAATCATACGATTACCTTAAGGAACAACTTGAAACGACGAAACAAAAACAAAACGAATCAATCAAAGAATATTACGTTAGACTTGACAAAATAACTAGTAAATGTTTACTTGCAACGGACAAAGAAGCCACTAGTCACACTCGCGACAGCGAAAAGCGAGTTATCCAAAGGATCGCTCTAAGGCGATTCACCCACCACACAGGGCCGGAAATTTCCCAAATTCTCCGCCACAAACCATTCAGCACATTGAATCTCGCTAGCATGCGAAGAAGAAGCGTACCTAATAAACGAGGGACGATTGAAAAAGCCTAGCACAAATACAAATAATCAAATTAATTCCAAATATTGTAGGAATTGTAAAACCAAGACACACAATACACGAGATTGTCGAAGTAAAAACAACAATTTCAACTCAAATAATAATAATTCAAATTTAAATAACATAAATAATTCAAACCCAGAAATAAAAAGGTGCAATTTCTGTAACTATCGCGGACACACGGAGACTGAATGTAGAAAGAAAAAGTTTAGCCAAAATATCAACCCTAACCCCCGAATAGCCCAAGCAACACAAGAAAATAGTAATTTAAACTCCAATCAGTCCCAGACCGAGGCCAACTCTGTGGAGATCTCTCAACCAACGGCCAGCACAAGCAACCAAATTCATTACATAACATCCACTTATGCAATGGAGTAAGTGACAAAAAATTTAGTTTTGATTCTCCCCAGTCAGTGAATAAAACATTTAAATTTCTTGTAGATACTGGTGCTCACGTATCTATAATTAAAACAAATAATTTAATTTATAGTTTAAATGAAGTCGATACTTCACAACAAATTATGCTCTCTGGTATAAATGGCGGAATCAAAACTCTCGGAAAAATCAAAGTAAAACTCTTCAAACCTAATGATGACTTTACTTTCGTCTTTCAATTAATTAATCAAGATTCTAACATACCATACGATGGTATAATCGGTCATGACTTTTTAACAAAAAATCAGGCTGAAATTAATTACAAAGATAACACAATTACCTTCCATAAAACAATTGCCATACCGCCGAATTCAATGGCTCAAGTACCCATTCAATTCATTACAAATAATACAAATAACACGGTAATTACGGAGCATCTCGAGGATGATAACATAACTGTACCTAACCACATATTAATCACACCTCAAACGCAGTGCTACCCTGTTATAAATAAAAATCCATTTAAAACATTAAAATTAAAACCAATTAACGCCCCTGTGGAACAGGCATACTGTTTCCAAGTATCTAATAACAAAAACTTGGAAACTAGACTAAGAGATTTACATTCAAATCTTAGATTAGATCATTGCAATCTAGAAGAAAAAGAATCAATAATAGAAATTTGTACGCAATACAATGACATATTTTTCTTAAATGGGGACATGCTTACTTCTACCCCCACAATTAAACATGAGATTAAAGTCACGGACCCTGCTCCAATAGCAGTTAAATCTTATCGTTTTCCTAAAGTGCACGAACAAGAGGTTCAAAAACAAATCGATCAAATGCTTGAACAAAAAATCATAGAACACAGTGACAGCCCTTGGTCAGCGCCTCCGTGGGTTGTTCCGAAAAAAAAAGACGCGTCGGGAAAACAAAAATGGCGTGTCGTCACAGACTACCGCCGCCTGAATGACGTCACAATCACTGACAACTTCCCTCTACCCAATATCGAGGAAATATTGGATCAGAGATCGAAATGCATGAAGGTGATAAACCAAAAACAGCCTTCAGCACCCCTCGAGGTCACTTTCACTTTAACCGTATGAATTTCGGACTTAAGAACGCACCAAGCACGTTCCAAAGACTGATGAATACAGTAATAATAAACAACTTAGGTCAAGATTGCTTCGTATATTTAGATGATGTCGTTATTTTCGCCAAAGACCTCAAAGAACACAATATCAAGCTAACTAGAGTATTTAATTCATTGCGACAACACAACCTGAAACTTCAACCCGATAAATGCGAATTCTTACAAAAACAAGTCGCATATCTTGAACATTTAATATCAGACAAAGGAGTCGAACCTAACCCTGATAAAATATCTGCTATATTAGAAAGGAAAGCACCCCATAACGTAAAAGATATTAAATCTTTTTTGGGTCTTACTGGGTATTACAGAAAATTTATCCCTAGCTATGCACAGCTGGCAAAACCGCTTACATCACTTCTAAAAAAAGATGTAGAATTCAACTTCAACGAAAAATGTTACGAATCGTTTAACAAATTTAAAACAATATTAACTTCAAAACCACTGCTACAATACCCTGATTTTAGCAAGCCGTTCATACTTACATGTGATGCTTCTAATGACGCAGTAGGTAGTGTTTTATCACAAGGTGAAATCGGTAAAGATTTACCTATTGCCTATTATTCTGCGACCCTTAACGACGCAGAACGTAACTACAGCACCACAGAGAAAGAACTGCTCTCTATAGTAAAAAGCTGTAAACACTTCCGTCCCTATCTCTATGGGCAGGAATTTAAAATTATTAGTGACCACAAATGCTTACAGTGGCTAATGAATTGTAAAGACCCCTCTAGCCGATTAGTTAGATGGCGTTTAAAACTTAGTGAATATCAATATAAAATTATCTATAAACCGGGCAAAGCTAATTCTAATGCAGACGCCTTATCACGCCCTGTTCTGAATATAATACAATCTCCACTATCATACGATGATTTTAAAATATATCATCAGAGAAACTGAGACACAGAAAACTTCCAAAAAATTAATAAACCATTCGGCGAAATAAAGAATTTGGTGATACCGTACTCAACGGACTTGTCCCAAAATAATGCCTATTCATTCTTCGTCAACACCGAATGTGAGTTATCCCAAATAAAAACTAACAAAATAAGTGAAATAGCAAAACTAAAGACTACAGTTGAAAATCAAAATTTGTATTTGATGTTCGTAAAAGAAAGAGCTAGAGATGATATAACATATGAAAATCTATACAAATCCTTAAACAATTTATTCTTGCTAATAAATTTCAATAATGAAACTGAATTCAACATTATAAATATACCCCAAATTTGTAACAAAATTCAACAGAACACGTTCGAATCGATGTTGCAATATTTTAATCGTAAAAAATTAAAAATCAATCTAAATACTGGAGACTTAATACATCCAACAAAAGAACAACGCCCTCAAATATTAAAAGAATATCACGATAACGTATTGTCCGGCCATCCAGGTATAAATCGAACTTTTCAGGAAATAAAACGCAAATACTTTTGGAAAGGGATGAAACAGGACATCGAAACTTATGCAAAGAAATGTCAAACCTGCACTAACTTGTGCAACACACCTTCTAAAATACTGTACCATATTTGGATTCCCTAATACTATTCTGACAGACCAAGGCATCTCTTTTTTAAATAATCTATTCAAAGAAATTAACAAAATTTTAGAAATAAAACATAAGCTCACTACACCCTACCATCCTCAGAGCAACGGTAGTATCGAAAGGTCTCACGCTTCAATTAAGACCTTCATAAAAACTTACGTTGAATCAAATTTAGATAATTCCACATTCATTAGAGAAACCCAAACAACGCCCAACCTATCAAAACCTTACTCAGGACATCTTGAATAAAGCAAAAACTATAAGACAAGCCGCTAAACAAAGTTTACATCACTCTAAAGAAGTAAACAAACAATATTATGATAAGAAAACAAAAGAAAGTCCAATAAAAGAAGGCGATTTTGTATTGTTGTACGATGCAAAACAAAAGAGCCACCACAACTTAAAATTAATGCCAGCTTATAGAGGCCCCTACAAAGTTGAACAACGACATAACAACAATACAGGCACTATTAGAATTAGTAGACAAAAACTCCGTACATATCATCTAAACCAACTGAAACTCTTTGTTTCAGATGAGAACCCTTTGGCTGATGATAATATTACACTTGACGAAAAACATCTGGACCCTGGCGAAGGCCCCAGCAACCATTGATATCCAGTACTTAAACAAATCCGCTGGAATATACTATAACCAAGTTGGCGAAGCCAAAATATCTCATCAATATATTAGTTTTGTTCATTTTTTCGATATCTATAAAATTAAGTATATGCTTAAAGTTTCCCAAACGACTTCCGTATCATATTGACATTATGACCTGAAAATAAGGTAGGGTCATTTCATAGATAAAAAAAACAAAAACAATGATTAATTAAATTATAGGTGTTTAATTTTTATTTTTTATTGTGAATACAAACACATTTTTAAAAACTTATCAAAGACAATCATATTCATGTTTTTATTTCTATATACAATCGTGATCATTACTATTTCTTTCACAATCACATTTGTCTATTTCATTACAATTTGTAACACATATCCATAGCTCAAACCATTTCGGTATATTTCCACCATCCATTTGTTGGTATAGCATTCTAGAGAGATTTTTAGGATCTATTTGTTCATACCATAAAAACATTCTCTCATCATGTCTACCACTATCACCAATCCATTGTTTTCGGCGGATATCGTATGTACCCCAATTTTTTCTTAAGTTACTTCCATTCAGCTTGATTCATTTTGATTATTATTATGAATATTTAATGTTATAACAATTTACAATAAAATATATATATCTTACAGTTACAAAATTCAACAAAAGAATGATTTTAAAATAACGCTTGACTTTCTTCGATGTCAACACAATCATCGTCTTCGAATAGGCGCAGCGTTAATTGGTGACTTCTTCCAATTTTCTCCTCCACCCTCAAATACCCCGGTTTGGTGTTAAATAACTTGATCATTTTGTCCGTCAACACCACATACCTAGATGGCAGAAAAACTCCCTCGTTTTCCGTACCATCCATGCTTATATCCAGTATAACTTTTATTGATGGCCCATGTTTCGTTTGAATTCGCTCCATTTTTAGTATGGTTATTTTCGTTTTCAGCGGCAAGTCGTCGATTTTTATACACGGTCGCACTGCACAACCACCTAATAATTTTAATTCAGCTTGATTCATTTTGATTATTATTATTATGAATATTTAATGAAAACTGATATTATCGTAATGTCGAACACCTTTTTTATATGATTACCACCACTCTAAAAAATTCCCCCAGAAATTATTACCTAATCTCATAACACGTGTAAAATTATTTTAAGAACAAAAAGACGATTGAAACAAGTTTGAACAGACTGATGACATCTCAGTAAAATGTTATCTATTCCAACTATTTTTTCCTCTAAATTCAAATTTCCGAAAACAAGATCAAAGAATATTATCCTACTGACATCCGCCACAGTCGTAACAACAAATCTTATCTATTCCAATTAGTTTTTATTTAAAAATATGTCTTTAATTATAGTCGTAACAAGAATTATTATCTAATCTCATAGCACGTGTAAAATTAGAACAAAGACGACGATTCAAACAAGTTTGAACAAGCAACAAATCTTATCTATTCCAATTAATTTTTTATTTAAAAAAAAAAAATAAACCATAAATTATAGTCGTAACAACAACAAGGTCAAATGTTATCTATTCCAGCTATTTTTATATTTTATCATCACTAATGTCTACGTCCCGCCCCCCGTTCGAGTCATCTCACTCCCCCTTTCCCTCAGTCCAGCCTCCTTCACCTATCTTACGTCCAATTAAAACGCACCTTTCGCTTATCTCATTTCGCTCGGTTAATTATAACACCCCTTTCGCGTATCTTACGTCCAATTAAAACGCTCCCTCCGTTTATGTCCATTTCCTGTCTGCCCTCCACCAATTCAACTTTCACCACGCCTACCGACGCCATCTTGGTTGTGTGACGTCACCTATCCTCAACTGAGGGTTACAATTTTAACTGGGTTTGCCCTTTTTGTAAAAGTGTACCATTTTTTTGCGCCAAGAGTGGGCTGACTATACTACTTATGTCCTTATTCAAAACCTCTCCAGATTATGTTCAAGACAATTTTCAAAGAATAGACATCAACAATATTTCTGTGATAGATAGTATTCAACATTTTAATATTTAAAAAAAATATGAAGAACATTTAGAACTATGTGAATCCATTAATGGTGTTAAAGCCGTTTTTCCTACGAGAAAGGAAATAATATTAGAGTTTAAAAATTATAAGAATAAGCAATTTCAACCCTTCTCGGTATATTCTGATTTCGAGTGTCTTCTTTCAAAAATTGAGAATGTTAACAATCCTAATTGTAATACCTTATATTTCCAACATCATATACCATACGCTGTAGCTAGTAGTGTGTTCATATGACCCTAAAAAAATGCTCATTATTCATATACAGACAGGTATAGATGCTGCAAAATGGTTTATTACAAAATTGAAAGAAATTCTAAATTCAATTGAAGAAATATTTAAAAGCAAGGCGCCATTACATATGACTGAAGAAGATGAATACATATTTCAATCTTCAACATTTGTCATATTTGCGAGAAACCATTTTTAGAAGGTCAGGTGAGGGTTAGAAACCACTGTCATCTAAGTCACACCACGAAATCTTCCCCCTCTTCAAAATTAAACTCAAATTTTCGTGGAGCAGCACATGAAAGCAGTAACCTCAATTATAAAATACCAAATTTTAACCCCGTGTTTTTCCATAACGGCTCTCGTTATGATTTTAATTGTTTTATTCGAGAATTAGGATATGATGAGGAAGAAATTCAAGCCATACCTATTAACAGTGAACACTACATATCCTTTTCTAAAAAACTGAATTCACTATATGTTAGGTTTATCGACTCATGTAGGTTTACGCAAAGTTCTCTTGATACTCTAGTTAAAAATTTGGATGATAATGAATTTCAAAATCTAAAAGAAGAATTTGGAGAGTCTCACCCCCATCTAGATTTATTAAGGGAAAAAGGAGTCTTACCATATGATTACTTAACTGGCTGGGATAAATTAAATGAAACTGTTTTACCCAAACAAGATGACTTCTATAATCAATTGCCTGATAGTAATATAACAGAGAAAAATGTCAACATGCAAAAAATGTTTGGGAAAAATTTCATATCAAAAACTTGAAGGAATAGGCTGAAATTTACTTAAAATGCGATGTTTTACTTTTAGCATGTGTTTTTGAAAATTTTCGTAAAATTTGTTATTCAACATATGGTTTAGATCCATATGCTACTATACTGTACCAGAGTAGGGTAGCTATAAGAGAGCTGGCCCGGAAGTGAAAAAATCCTGAAGATGGCATACAAAAACGCATGTATGGCATCGTAAAATGAAGAGAATTGAAATTGAAAAACATGGAAAAAATAAAAAGTCGATAAGATATTTTGTTGTATAAATAGATGGTTCTAGAATTGCAAAGAGGCAGAGACAAAAAAAAATGGAGAGTGAGAATTCTGAAAATAGATCAAGATATATTGTGTTATTGCCGTGGTATTTAACAACATGCTTTAGTAGTGTGTTTGATAGTCCAAAAGATTTTACAGAGTTTTACATTACTTCACATTGGATTGTTGATTGTGGTGTATTACAACTTCGGAGAAAAGAAATTATTGATATACTTGATAGAGTATTTCCATTGGTAGAGGAATTGATTGACATAATACCAGATAGTGATACATTAAATGGATGGTGGGAATTGGAGAAAAAAATTTATGAATAAAATTTAGTTGGTGATGAGTATTTTGATGGTGAATTATCGACAGAATTAGTTGATTCTTAACAAGAGTGGAAAGAAGATGCAGAGGTTTTTAACCAGAGTGAAGAAGATTTTAATTTTATCTAAAAAATAAATATAATAAAGAATAATTTTATAAATATGGTGGTAATATCAATAAATAAAGCATTGTCATCATTTTCTGATGATGATGAAAGTATAAAAATAATTAAAAGACCCCAAATTAAGTATCCAGAGCACGTAACATTAGAATCACGTTTAAGAACATATAAAAGTTGGAATCATCCAATAAAAGTAGAAGAACTAGCTGCAGCAAGATTTTTTTATGTGGGATTCGAAGATAGAACTAAATGCTTTTACTGCGGCTTAGGCTTATATTGTTGGGCTGTAAATGATATAGCATGGGAACAACATGCTCGATGGTATAGTCCATGTGCTTATGTTCGTATAAATAAAGGAGATGAATTTATACAAGATGTTTGTAGCAGAATAAAATTATGGTTAAATAAAGAGGATGCAATAAAATTATTACAATATGATATAAAAAAAGATAAAAACTAGGTACAAAATGACGAATAATATAGAGTTGAGCAGATTGATGATAAAGAATATACGACAAGTTGTAAATATTTTAAAAAATTATCCAAATAACATTGAAAAATGGTTGAAACATTGTCAATTAAATGTTCGTTATTTACAAAAGTGTATCAAAAACAGTAATTGCTTAGGATCAAAAAAACATTTGGAATCATGTATTTCAAATATGTTAAGCTTTCGAGAACAACTGAGAGCAATGATACATGGGGGTGGTGGCTACACAAAAGGGAAAAAAATAAAAGTAATCAAATGGGAAGATCTGGAATGTGCATTAAAAATTAATGTAAACAAATGTGAACAGCTAAGAGGATCATCATATATTAGATTACCGACATCTATTGAAGATAAAAAAGCTTGTATAAATGTTCAAAATGACGATGATGCTTGCTTCGCTTGGGCTGTTACTTCTGCTCTTTTCCCAGCAAAGAAACATAGTTATAGAACTACATCATATCCACACTATGAAACTGCATTAAAATTAAAAGGAATTACATTCCCCATGACACTAAATCAAGTTAAAAAATTCGAAAAACTAAATAACATAAGCAATAATGTATATATATTGAAACTTGATAAAAATAGTGTATCTTTTAATGTTGTTTCTGCATTAGTAACAAAAAATAAAAGAGATTTACACATAAATTTGTTAATGATACAAAACAAATATTACTATGAAAATGAAAGAGATATTGATCATAAAGTGATGATGATGATGATGATTTAGAGATTAAATTTCATTTTTGTTGGATAGAAAATTTATCAAAACAAGTAAGTAGATATAATGGTCAATTATATATTTGTGATCGATGTTTACACTATTTTATATCTCTGGAAAAGTTAGAAAAGCACAGTGAAGATTGTCAAAAACAAAATGAGTGTAAAATTGTTTTACCAACGAGTAACATGAATCGAAATGTTATACAATTTAAAAATTTTAAAAACAAAGAACGTGTGCCATTAGTTCTTTACGCTGATGTGGAATGCTATCTAAAGCCCATCAAAGTAAATGGTTATAGTAATCAACAAAAATATCAACAGCATGTAGCGTACAGTATTGGATTTTATATATGCTGTACGTTTGAGGATAGTAGTTGGAAATTACCATTTCTGGCACAGCAGAGTCATTAACCCTAAGATCATTGTCTAGGTCATTATCCGGTGACGTAAATGTCTGCTAAACCCCCAACCTTGTTATGTTATTTAACTTGTCTGGTAACAGGGTTATTATCTAGTGACGTAAGATGTAATAATCTGACTCATTGTCCGGTGACGTAAGATGTAATTACTTGGATCATTGTCTGGTTGCAAGGTTATAAACCTTGTCTGGTGACGTTTGATTGCTAATTTATTTGAACGCTAACCTTTGCTACGGATGGCGACTGCTCTAACCACTAAGCTATGAAGTCAAACCAAGAAGTAATGACCAAGTTTGTATTTAAAGAAACACTTTAAAAATTGTTATTGACTAATACCTGTTTTAAATGAAATAGTCATTTCGAGGTCACTTCAATATTTGGTTAAAAATTTTCCATTAAAATGATAATTTTTTATATCTCATATTTATTACATATTTAAATAGGATATAATAATAAATACTTAATTTATTAAATATTAATTAAATAACAAAATTTACTATCCTGAAATTGAAAGTTTATCTAAAACGAAACAAAGAAAAAAAGGATTTGGATCAACTAATATCAAATAATTACTTTGAAATATATTTAATATTATTTTTATTTTAAAAATTTTATATTAGATTTTACATTTAATTTTTTAGAGTGTACAAAAATTATTTCTAGGAAGAATTATAAATATGCTTAATATATAATTTATCTTTAAGAGTATATTATTTTAATATACATTGTATGAAATATAATAGTTTATTATTATAAAAAACAAATCAATGTATACGTCTTGTTACTCCATATATATATCTAATATTTAAATATTTACTTCCATATACATATCCAATCTTTTTTTTATTCTTCATATGAATGAAGAATTTTAAAAACATTTACTAACGCACAATTTTTGTTATGGAAAAAACGTTTAGTTAATACTTTTTCGACAATATTATATTTTTCTTCATCAAAATCCCACAAATTTTCTATGTTGTAAACATTAATATTAAATAAATGCTCACACCATTTCACTTTTTCTTCTCCTTTAACCAAAATTTTACCACACTCTTCTTTTAGAATATCACCAACAATTTGTCTAACATCCTTGAAATATGCAGTACCACTTTCCCATTTGAGACCCTGATGGTATTTACTAAGCCAGTTATTTGATGATTGTGATTTTTCATCTAGATATTCCCATTTATAAGGAGGTTTGATTATGAAATGTTATATTTTCTTTCCATTTTTTAGCCAACTCTTTTAATATAAAATTATTTTTTGTATTTTTGAAATCTTGTAAATCAATTATTAACAAATTCATGTTGTATATTAGAGTGATAAACAAATTAAAATTATCATCCCTATATACTTATTCAATGATTTTAAGATATTAATAAATTATAAATAATTAACCTTCTTAAGTACCACTTTATGTTTTCACATATTTTTTTTGTATTTTTGAAACCTTGTAAATCAATTATCAACAAATTCATGTTGTATATTAGAGTGATAAACAAATTAAAATTATCATCCCTATATACTTATTGAATGTTTTTAAGATATTAATAAATTATAAATAATCCTTTCTTAAGTACCACTTTTTGTTTTCACATATTTTTCTTTTTTTTTGTATTATATAAACAAACAAAATTTTTTTAAACAAATAATGCTTTCTCATCGAAATCGAAAAAAATAAGATTTTGTTTTAAAGATTAGTTCAGTTTTATATTTTGAAACGTTAGCAACAAGATGCAACCAATCCATACTTTTGAAGAAACAATTGTGTTAAATAAAAAGATAGATTATCTTTTAAAAAAAAGTTTTCGTATATTTCGTAAATATAGAAATATACAGACTATATTTTTTTGTGAAACCGAATCGAAGTATAATATTCAAAATTCATCAGGATGTCTATTTATTGAAATGGTGATGATCCGACAAAACCGGATATTTTTGAAAAAGAATATGTTGAAATTCTACTTATTAAGCCTAAGAAAATATCGTTCTTCATCTAAAGTACACTAAAATTAACTTAGATGAGAATATGTTTGATATGATAATATCAATGAATAAAATCCCAAATAATTTTTATTTAATACAGATAAAAAAAATCAAATTTTTTATAGTTATTATATATTTTTATCTAACACAGGTAAAAAAAAAATCAAATTTTTTTCAGTTATTATATATTTTTTAAGTGATAAAATACTTTTAGGATGGTGAAGACAACGAAGACAATGATTTAGAAGAGACGGAAATTGAGGATAGTGGAGATGATGAATCGGAAGATGAGGAAATTGATGATAGTGCGGATGATGAATTGGAAAATGAGGAAATTGGGGTGGTGGAAACGATGATTTAAAAGATGAGGAAATTGGGTATAGTGAAGATGATGAAGAATAGAGTTAAAAATAATGTGAGTTTTTAATAATATTTTTACTAAGGAAAAAAAGTATAAGCTAAAAGTTTTTCAAATTTCCTCCTCATTTTAATTTCTACTATTAAAGTTGTTACACAATGGAAAACAACACACAAAAAATGTCTGCAATTGTTATTTTAATTTTATTTGTATTGTTAAATATCTACATGATCTTCTATAAAATGTATAGGTACTTATGTTGTTAAATAAAAATATTTTTTTTGTCTTATTATCAACCTTTGCTAAATTTCATTTTTTTTTTATTACAGCAACATAAATTATAACCAACCTTTAGATTTAGATTTATAAATTATATATATATATATATATATATATATATATATATATATATATATATATATATATATATATACATATATATATATATATATATATATATATATATATATATATATATATATATATATATATATGATTTAAATAATAAAAAAAAAATATTTTTAGCATTGGGAAGTATGAAAATTATACATCACTTATGGAAATATTGAAGAAGTCAGGATAATTTAAGGTAAGTAAATTTTTTCTCTACTTTTATAATTTTTTTAATTTTTATTTGCTTTTGTTTAATAGTAAAATCATACATGAAGAAACCAAAGGGATTTTGCAAATGGGAGAAGAAATCTTAAAAAGCTTATACTACATGCCTTATGCTGTTATCTCACATCTTAATAAAAAAAATTCCAATGTTTAACTGATAAAGTGTTGTTTTATGTACTATATTTTTATAATAAAAAAAACTTTGAATAAATAGGTTTTTTATTTAAAAAAAAAAAACTATCCTTTTTATTTCAGATTATCTTTACTTATTAAATATAAATAATACAAAATATATTTAATATTCTAAATAATAATTTAAAGGTGTACAAATTGTTTGCAAGGTTTTTTCTATAATAGATGGGTGGTTGATAAATAATTCCAATAAGAATTTCTTTAACATTGGATTTTTTTCCTGAGAAATCATCGATGAAATATGTGGATACCAATTTCCAAATTGAGCTTGTCCATTTTCCTCGTTATGAAATTTATTCCTCACCAAATTAATACAACCATTAATATTTAGTGACTCCAAAATTGAAAATTGTACATCAATAATTTTTTGGTTATCAAACATTTTCTGAGTTGTTCCATCAGCCAGATAAACAGCATAATCACTTGTTGAAAATTTTATTATTTTCTTGTTATGATACTCATGTGAAGATATTCTAACATCATTATCGATTACAATATCTTCCAGATGATTAGTAATATTATTTAAATATTCCTAAAAATGATGTTTATTATTTAAAACTTGGTTCCATTATTGTTTTGTTAAATTAATAAATTGATTTTGATTTGATTTAATTTGTAAGACACTTGATAAGTCATATGTCGTAATCCCAATAACAATAAATTTCGTCTCGCTTTGATTCAGAGTAATCATTGTTCGAAAAAATATTTCGCTTTACATATTTTTAAAATATTGGTAATACTTGTTTTTGACACATTGTTAAAGTATTAAAAGTTGTATTTTAATTTTACAAGCCCACCCCGAAACTAGGGACAACACCAGCACTGGCCGGATTCCATCCGGACCACGTAGCACCACAGGAAAAAACAAAGATTGGGGTATCTTCCATTCAATATATCCGAAAGATACATGGAGTTGGAAGAGGTATTTTCTAGAAGGATGCAAAATATCAGATTCAGTAACTGAGAAATGGAGAAATCATACATGTACAGAGCCTGGGTTTGAATGTCAGGTAAGCGAATTCAATCAACCATTGCAAAGATATCGACTACCCCCCCACACTTGTTCAGGGTGTGAATTACCAGCTGGAGCATTTGAGGATGGCATCCATATCTTGGTCCGTATGGTGGGTAGAGGACCAGATTCAGATATCATAAATGAATATAAAAGACTACGGAAACAGTATTCCTATATGTGCAGGCACCAACTACACGATTTGTTGAAGAAAAGAACAGGGTTGTTAAAAATGGGCGGAGCATATATCCAACCTAATTGGAGACACTTTTGCTATTGGGAGGTTTTGTTTGGTTATCGAACTTACACCGGAGTAGAATCCCTATATAATGACGCTTTTAAATGGCTAGAAGAATACCGTGATAAAATTTATGAGGGCACTCTACAATTCCTACGAACAGAATGGCATATGCCTAAAGAAGTACAAACAACAGGCGTTGCTAAGGTAGTTTTGGACGAAATAATTCAAGCAGAAGCACTCAAAAATTGTGAATTACAAAGAGGACAAGATGAACAAAATTACGAATTATTCGGCTATCATATGACCACATCACCCTTTGACCACATTTATGTATCACGAAGAAATGCATAAGCATGTCCATCCCTAATTATCGGCAAATGGAACTCGAAAGTCGAAATGTGCATCTTTTTGGCCTCTTTAACTACGATACTTTCAACGTAGAAAACTCAAACATGGTGAACGAGCGAATACGTTCATGCAACGTGGATAGGCTAAACAGAGCTAAATTCTTCATACGAGCCACAGAAGAATTCAAACGCGTTGCGGGAGAGATAGACTTAATATTACAACCTACACGGGAATATGGTATGAAGAAGTATATGATAGTAAAGCAGGCTTACTTACACTATCACACTTAGCAAGACTTTTTATCGGAGGCGAAACTGTACGTTGGAAGTGGGACGTTAACATTTAATTTCAATACCAAATATCCCACACCGGAATTCGGACTTACCCAGGCATGTGGAGGAATAGATTCACAGGTTTAGCAACTCCGATCATACCAGAAACTTTAGGAGTATCAGTAATGACCCGACAGACGTGGTGGTTTTACAATAGGTATAAGAATCCATCCGACACCTCAGACCAAGATCTTACAATGCTCGAACGAGCTCTCATGAGGATAGATATCCTTCATAGAGCGGAAGATTTTGACTACGATGTCCTTCCATCTCACCAGCGACAAACAAACCTAACATGCGTCTATCACTCGGCAGTCTTTACAACGTTAGCCAATGACTGCGGATGGACAGCAGATACCATATTACCCCAGGACGTATCAGTAACATGGGGCTGGGCTCTAATGCCTAGATTCAAGAACTGGATTAACGGCACTTACAATGTACTCACGATAACACAGGCAGAAATAACCCTGCTTGGTATGAACAACACCACCGAAGGAACCTTGTTTATGACAGACACTATCTCCAATATTATGCCTAGTTCTACTGCTCCTCTAATGTATAGCCCCGAAGGAATATCCGCGGAAAATTTTCGGTTTGGTGCCTCGACACTGAAACCCCCCGACCAGAAGTTCAGCGAGGAAAGTGCGGCTTCAGGTCATGGTGCACCACCATTAGAAACACCCAAGCGGCAATAGACCTCAACTTAACTGTGAAAACGAACCCAGAGCTGGTTATTCCCATGAAACCATGAAACTAGGGACAACACCAGCACTGGCCGGATTCCATCCGGACCACGTAGCACCACAGGAAACAACATAGATTGGGGTATCTTCCCTTCAATATATCCGGAAGATACATGGAGTTGGAAGAGGTATTTTCTAGAAGAATGCAAAATATCAGATTCAGTAACTGAGAAATGGAGAAATCATACATGTACAAAGCTTGCCTTAGAATGTCAGGTAAGCGAATTCAATCAACCATTACAAAGATATCGACTAACCCCTCACACTTGTTCAGGGTGTGAGTTACCAGCTGGAGCATTTGAGGATGGCATCCATATCTTGGTCCGTATGGTGGGTAGAGGGCCAGATTCAGATATCATAAATGAATATAAAAGACTACGGAAACAGTATTCCTATATGTGCAGGTACCAACTACACGATTTGTTGAAGAAAAGAACAGGGGTGTTAAAAATGGGTGGAGCATATATCCATCCTAATTGGAGACACTTTTGCTATTGGGAGGTTATGTTTGATTGTCGAACTTACACCGGAGTAGAATCCCTATATGATGATGCTTTTAAATGGCTAGGGACTGAACTTATCCTTGGAGGGCCTTTAGGAGAAGAAGAATATTGTGATAAAATTTATGAGGGCACTCTGCAATTCCTACAAACAGAATGGCATATGCCTAAAGAGGTACAAACAACAGGCGTTGCTAAGGTAATGAGTAGTTAAGCTATGTGGAGTGTAGATTACCTTGTGGTTCAGTTGTGACGTAGACTAGAGCCCTTTCAAATTATGACTTTTGGTATGGTTAACAGGAAATAAATTTTTCTAAGATAAGAAATAATTAGTGCTTAAGGGAAGTTGAATGTGATAAGAAGTTAGTTTTAAAAACATTTACATTTAAAAAATTACTATAGGAAGCATATTAAGAGGAAATAGCTGTGGTTATTAATTTTTTAAGTAATACAAAATTTGTGGTTAATTAGTGGCCTGCGGTTTTAATGAAATACTTTGTGGTTTGTGGTTAACGGAAGCTGATTATAATTCTTCAAAAATATAAATTATAAGAAAATGATGGTTTTTTCTTAAGGGAAGTTGATTTTTAAAAAAATAAAAAGTGGATCATCAGGTTGGATTTGAACCAACATCTTTCAGACTTTGTTTGAAACAAATCATTGAGACAGAGAGAAGATATTCATACTTACCGTAACTATAATGATAATTAGAATGGGATTTGAACACAAAGTAACTAGATATTTGTAAGCAAACAAAGTAAAGGTGAACGCTTTAACCAATTAAGCTACCGACGATCCATTTATTTGGTTGAAGATTACTATATAAAAACCAATCCTTTTTTTCTTTACATTTTTTTTTTTTTTTTATGACATTATTAATATTGTCGTTGGTTTATATTTCATAATTATTCTAAATGTTATATTAATTTTTTTAATTAAAAGTACTAAATATAAAATTTATCTAAAAAAAAAAAAAACGTAAGATGTTAGAGTGTAGAAAAAATTAATTATTTTTAATTAGTTCAAAATTAACAAGGAAAAACAGAATTTCTTATCAATTTTGAATAGAGAAATATTTTTAAAATAAATAAAGTAAGTATGAATCAATTATTACAAAAAAATCATATAAAAAGCATGATGATAATCATATCAAATTACATATTAAAACAAAACGTTAGTACGAAATCATAATATTTTTTTGATAAAAAGTGGGTTTAGACGGAACATGCTCTAAGTATAAATGGAATGAATTTGTAAGCTGGTTTATACCAACATGTTTGCAAGTGTTGTTTGATACACCAAATCATTTCAAAAAATTGGTAACATCAAAAGAAGCGTGGGAAGTATTTGAAGTATAGATCAATATTTCATAGTATTTAAATGATTACAATGTAAATTTTATAGCTAGTATAGTATAATTATGGCGAATTGTACGTTTATAAATTATTATTATAAAATTACTTTACCGTTATTTTACATTTTTTTAAAGAATAGTAACGTCAGTGTAGTGAATGCGTTGTTAGATAATGTATACCCAGTTCAACACAACATTCAAAATTCGGAAATACAGGCAATAACAAATCATGGATCAATTCAAAAAATTTATAATAATTTTTACAATTCAAAAAATGAAACAGATCTAATAAGTGTATCAGACGCATTTGAGAAAAATTCGAGAGATTTTTTTGGTAGTATTTTTACTAGAAACGATACTCAAATCGATACGTTAAAAAAAAATGGAAGTGATAAAACCTAATGAACGGTTGGATGACATCGAATATGAGCATCTAAAGGAGGATCGTAAAAGACGTAGTATTAACGATCGGTTTAATATTCAGCATCATGTGCAAAATGTAATAAATATTAACACGAAAATTTTACATATTATAAATATGGAAATTATCGATTTCTTTGATATCAACTACATAGGAAATATAAAATATTTTTATATTAATTTTGACGATGGTTCAATATTTCTACACAATGAAAAGTTTTATGGAACTACTGAAAATGTTTTTGTTGGAAAATTAAAAACTAAAACTTTGAAAATGGTTCAGTATCTGAAAGTTTTAATGAACAATGAATTGAAGTATTTGGAAAAATACAAGGTAGTTAAAAATAAAAAATAAATTATTTGTACTGGAAAAATTAGTTTTTAATAAATGTAATTTAAAAAAACAATAAATAATGTTAAAGTGTAAACCATTAATTATTAGGTATAATCTTTCAATATTATTTTTCAATTTTTATCAAATTAAATGTATTTTTTACCTTCAGTAATTTGTTTTAATGTTTTTCTTTAATATTTAGAAATTTATAAAATTACGGATACATTCGCGTGGGGTCATTATAAATTATAGTCAGATGAAGAAATCGATGAATTATTAGATGAAGTTATTAACTTGTTGGATCAACATCCAAGCATTAACAATAAATGCAGGGACTGTTAACTACGAAATGAATATAACTTATTTATTTGATAATGAAATGCAATTATTAAATTGTTTGACTGAAAAAACATTTTTAAAAATATATAAAAATATCAGTTTTTATACTTTAAAAAACTATGGTTATAAAATAATTACACGTGCTTGGAATAGTTTACCAAATAATATACAACAAGTGTTTAAACATTGTGAACCCTGTTATGAACATTATAACATAGGGAATACGCAGTGGGATGGGCCTCCAGGCTTAAAAAGTAAATGTTATTTAAATTTAGTTTTTAATTAGTTCATTCTAATCAATCTAATTAGTTCATTGAAACAAAAACTTTAATGAACAAAAACTTTTAAAACATAGTGAAGAGTGTGACAAAATGATTTGCTGTCAAAGTTTTTCTGTTAAAATAATGTAATTTAAAAAAAAAAAAAACCATTTTAAACATAAGGATTTACCTTTTTGTCCTGAACATAGATCAGCACCTAATTCTAAACAGAGTAAATTGATGGGTACTCATTTTTTTATTATTTGATGTAATGATGGAAAAGTGTAATCTATATTCCATATTAAATAAAAACAAACTTACTCTTTAACATTAACTATTAGGTAAAATCTTTCCATATTATTTTAATTTTATCAAATTCAATGTAATTTACCTTCGGTAATATTTTTTTATCTGATTCAAAAAATTGATGATGCCAAAATAAATAAAATTTGATTTTGATCAAAAATGGTTGGATTTTTTTTAAATTATACAACGAAAACAAATTAACTGGAATAGTAGCCATAATGTACACAACAGATATTTACAATAAAAAAAAACATGATCGAAATTTAGTATTCGATCAAGTAATTAAAAAAAAAATAAATAAATTCTAGTTTTCTTAAAATAAACTTATATAAATAAAGCTTATCAAAATTTTTTTAAGATATCTACAAGTACTATTTGAAAGACGATAAACATTTTATGATAAAAAACGTAGGATGTAAAAAATTTTTTTATCTAATAATATTGCACAAAAACTGAAAAACCCGCTTTTCTGTCCCATCAGAAAACAATCTTTGAATTTGTTTGTATGATATGGAAAATTCAAAATTGGTTTTAGCCCTTAAAATATTTTTAAATGATAACATAGTATCTGCATCATAAAAGCATATTTCAATAGCTAACCTATTTTTTAATATGATGGGAACTATTTTAAATTTAACCTCTAATAATTCATTACTATAATGAATATAAAAAAAATTCTCACCGAATCGAATAAATTTCATAATTTCTTTACATCCTTCATTATTTTTGTATTCTAATAACAAATTAAGCTGCTCCGCTGTATCGATAACATCATGTGTCTGAATTCCATGGAAGAGAAGAAGATGTTTAATCTAATCTTGAGAGTTTGTAAACATTTTAAAATTACACAATGGGAGTATGCATCGTGTGATAGCCATGCTCACACAGTCATCACTCTCATGATCTCGAAATTTAGATATTGGTAATTTCTTCTCACACATATCGTTAGGACACACAACCTCCATAGCCATCATCCTCTCCAATACTTGATTTTTTGTTCGGCTTCTTCGGTAAATTATCACGCATGAAAACACCACGAAAATATGGAATATTTTTACAATATTTATATAAATCTAATCATTTAGAGGGCGTTTCGGTAGTAGCTTCATTGAAAGTTTTTTTGAAAGGCCGGTTTTGTATAATATTTCAGTTCACTTCAATATTTCGCTTTGAACATTTGAATGTCCCGCGCGTTGGGCCGCAATAAGGACCTTAAGGCGCCCAAGCCTTCTATTTTCCCATTACTATGATCCATCTGATCATCATCATCATGATCATCAGTAGTAGTTTTAAATCTTTTGCGACTAATTGTTGGTTTGGTAATTGCCATTGCCGATGTACGCTTTTTTTGATAATTGATGTTTGGGAACATTGGCTTAATAATATGATTAAATTTGCAACTTTTACTCGATTTCATTTGTAGATTTTCATCATTTTTATGTCTATGTGCATTCGTTGTTCTCAAAATAAAACCATACTTGATTAGATCTTCAGTGTACAAATCTTCATCAGGTTTCTTCATAAATATCAATTCGTATAGGCCGCGTGTACCCTTGTATGATGTCTCACCAATTTCTAAATTATTATTTTGTATATGTAACTCAGAATTACCAATATACCATTTACCGTTTTCCCAACGTGGTAAAAAAGTATTATTTGTGGTAAGCGTGCGTTGTATATATGTTTTTTTTTTATATTTATTATTTTGTATTCCCGCCAGGCCTAAAATAAAAATTCAAATTATTAGTTCCAAAAAAAAAAAATAATAATAATAAACAAATAAAATAACCAACAAACAAATTACCAAATAATACCTGTTCAAAAGTTTTCTTCAAAACAAAAACCAATTCAATCACTCTCTTTTACTGCCGATCTTGGAGTGTCTACATGGATACCTCCCCAGCATGGATTTTTTAACAAACCATCATTAATACAACACATGCTGAAGGTTTTGGAATATATATTTTGGAATGGCTAGCAATATTGTGGATTAATCGCATGGTGTCGGATATCGGAGTTTTTATAGTACTTAAGTATCTTTTAAATTTTTATTATTTCATAAGTTTATAATAATTCAGCACTGTTTAGGGTGCACTCTTTAAATAGAACCCAACTTGGACATTTATTTTTGTGCACTGATCAAACGATATCGTGAACCGATTTCAATTTTGGTTTGGTCAGTCGCATTTCCAAAATTAATTAATACAATAATGGGTTTTCAAGTGTTAATTGTTTAAAAAAATTTTAATTGAATATATTTTTTTAACTTACCGAAAAACGGTTTTTCATATAATAATTTTTTAAACATCACTTGAGCCTGAGTTAATAAATTTATTTTTTTTATTATAGCCATTGTGCTATTTATTTATTTTTGAATGTTCAAATAAAACTTAACACACTTATGAGTAATTATTTCTTTCGATTAAATTTAAACTTATTTTATTTATCTTTATGTCAAAACTATTGACACATGTTTGGATGAAACTAACCTCACCTTTATTGTAAATAAATTTAAAGGTCTGTTTTACCTTGGATATTTCATTAATCAATAAGAATAGGTTTGTTTTAGATCACACCAACTTATATCCAATATCTAAGGTAGAACAATCCTTTTATACAAGTATATATGTATTGTAAACGTATTGTACCTCAAGGGATAATCATTTTGTTTTAAACAAATAGTAATAAATATTTGTGTTCTTGCATTCTATATAAATATTTTATTATCAACACACATTTCCCACCTATCTTTTCAGATTTAACTGACTCTGGAGAAAGTTAAAGATAGAGCATAAACAGATGGATATCTGGCGGGCCCAGGGATAATCCATCACATCACCTTTCCACATATTAGACCCGCTCTCTGCATAGGACACCCAAGCCACTTTCACCATAGGCCTAATTTTTTCATTTACATTTGGAGCAGAGCATCCAAAAAAGAGTTGGAAGACGTTTGCAATATATTTTTCTCTACAATAAAACAATAAAATTTTTTTTTCCAGTGTATAATCTTTAATTCTGTGTTTTAGTACATTTGTCAATAAAACATTTTACAATTTCGTTTGTTCAACACAATGCCAAGAACACGTTCGATGGAACGTAACAGAGATCGTACTGGTGATACGCCACAACCAATACCATCACCAGCCTCACCAGAAGCAATGTTTAATACGCCAGCTGCAGCTTCGGCAGTAAATAATGCAGCCATTTCCACACACCTTGCGGCCACTACCAATACATTGGACCACGCTGCACGCAATTTAGTGGACATGCAGCAAACAATGCAACTTCAACAACGGCAAATATTACAGCTAAGTGACATGTTAACAAACTTAATACAACATTCCTCAAATGTTCAGAGCACAGACAATCCCACCACCTCCAATAACGTATTCGCCAAACCACATGTCGACTCCTTTTTAAAACAAGTCGATATTTTGAATATTTCCTCCCCTGATACAATCTTAAAATTTATAACCCAAGTACAGAGTTTAGTAAATATAAATATTATATCGTACCCTACATTACTAAAAATTTTAATCAATAAGTGTGCCGACAACGCACTGCAGTTCTGGACCGATTGCATTTCCAATTCGTTGGAATGGAACCAGATCAAAGCCAAATTATTTGATGTATATATTTCGCCAACAGCTAAACAGATTCTAATCGATAAATTTGTTCGACGTAACCAAACTGAACACGAACCATTTTCAGAATTCACAGGTTCAATAATTCGGTACGCGAAAATATTAAGTTCAGAACTATCTGAAAAGCAAATTATCGAAATTATTTTTGCACATGCAAATATAGATACATTGAAAATCATGGGCTTAACCCCAATTCCTGGTTCATTCAACGAAATAAACCAATTAATTTGTCAAATTGAACAGATTCAGGCCAGACTGCAACCACCAAATTCTCAGCTTGGTATAAATTCATCCAACGCTCAAAATTCCACTTCTAACCCCAAAACAAACGCGTTATCTTGTGCATATTGCAGGAAATTAGGTCACAGTATTACGTACTGTAGAAAGCGTAAATTTAACGAACGCACAAGAAACCAAAAATCCCAAGAATCGACCCCAAAAAACTTATAGAGCACCCAAACAGTTTTATCAATAATATTTTTGCGTCATCTTTACCAACCCAAAACGTTTTTATTTATGGCATTCCAGTCTTAACGCTTTTAGACTCAGGAGCATCCGTTAACGCTATTCGTTCTAAAATATTAAACAAATTAAAAAAACTTAACACTTCAATCGAAATAAAAAAATCGTATATGTCAATTTCCTTACCTGGAAATAATATTTTAAAAATTTCATCAACTGTCGACTTACATTTCAAACTTAGCAAATTTAGCTGGACACAAACCTTCTGCGTAGTCGACAATTTACCATTTGATTGCCTTATTGGATCAAAAACTTTAAAACACTGTAATATTGTCCTTGATTTTGCAAATTCTGACATTAAATTTAAACATGATGAAAATATCACTATACCTTTCTTAAATTCTACCAGTTCTGGTAACATAATATCAACAATTACTGAAGCCAGGATATTTATGGACAAAAGCCAAAACGTAAAATTAAACGCGTTATTAAGGCAGTATGACGATATTTTCTCTGAAATTCCTGGTCGTGCAAAAAATTTCGAATATGAAATCAAATTAAAGGATAATGTCCCAGTAGTTAAAAGTCCATATTATTTACCACCGGACAAAGCCAAATTATTAGAGGAGCATATAAAAAACCTCGTAAAACAAGGCATTCTATCCCCTTCTGACAGTCATTATTGCTCACCAGTATTTTTCGTGAAGAAGAAGGACGGATCACATCGACTTGTAGTTGATTATAGATTTTTAAACAAACATATACAGTTCGATCCCATGAGCTCGGCCAATATAAATCATATTTTCTCTAGTATTGGTACCTCGAAGGTCTTTTCTGTGTTGGATATGACAAAAGCTTTTTATCAGCTTAAAATATCGGATAATTCCAAACACGTGACAGCTATAATTACACAATTTGGAATGTATCAATGGAATACCTTCCCGTTCGGCTTGTGCGTATCAAGTCAAGCGTTATCACGTTTTTTAAATGCTAATCTAGCTGAATTTCGCCATAGATTCTTGCTCATCTACTACGATGATTTAATCATTCATAGCCCGGATATTACATCGCACCTTCAACATTTAGAGCTCTTGTTTGCAAAAATTAAAGACCTTGGTATTACAGTGAACAAAGAAAAAGCTCGCTTTTGTATGTCTCGAATCAGACTTTTAGGTAGTGTCATTTCAGCTGATGGTCGATATATGGACCCAACTAAAATTCAAGCTATTGACCAAATGCCTACACCAAAAAATCTAAAACAACTTCAAAGATTTCTCGGTGCAGCTGCATTTTATTCCCGGTTCATACCATTTTTTAGTTCAATAGTCGCTCCGCTAAATGACTTAAAAAAGAAAAATGTCCGATTCAAGATCACAAATACCCACCTAGAAGCTATTAATAAATTAAAATCAGCCCTAATATCGGCACCTATATTAAAACATCCGGACTTTTCAAAGCAATTTATATTGCAATGTGACGGTTCATCATCAGGCATTGGCGCTGTTCTTTTGCAAGAACACGAAGACGGAATACATCCAATTATGTTCATATCAAAAAAGTTAAATCCCGCTGAACAGAAATACAACAGCCACGAATTAGAGATGCTAGCAGTTATACATGCTCTTGAAAAATTCAAAGAATTTCTAATCGACAGGCATTTCGTATTACAAACTGATTGTAAAAGTTTGCTTTGGCTATTTAATAGCCCAAGCAGATTCAACAAACTTTCACGTTGGATTCTCAAAATATCGAGATTTGACTTTGAACCCCAACATATTAAGGGACAACATAATTGCATGGCCGATTTCTTGTCACGCTTGTTCGAAACCGATGTAAATGAGCTTAACTCAAATGATATTTCAAATATTGACGCAAAAAAGCAAAAATTGACATTGAATAGCCACGACCCAGGTTATTCAAACCTATTAACAAAAATTAAAAACTCATTGGGTCAAAATTTAAATGATACTTCCCAAAATATACAGGAACTGAAATATGAAGGTAATCAAAACGAAGATTCAATTAATTTATTAGCAAGCACTCATTTCGATTTCTTATCAATAAAAAACGAACAAAAAAAATCAGATTTATGTAAAATCATTTTCCAATCAATTAAGGATGGTCAAAATGTTTCTAATTTTTGCATGAAGGACGGTTTGATTTGCAAGTTAGCGGGTAAAAATAAATTAAAACGAATTTTATTAACCGAATCCTTGATACCCTACGTTCTAAATTACTTTCATAATTCAATCCATGGAGCACACAACTCAGTAATAAAAACTTATAGGACAATATCAAAAATATTTTATTTTAAAAATTTATACAAGATTGTTAAAGATTATGTCACAAGTTGCAAAATTTGTCAAGAATCACGGCCATATACACGGGTCGACAAAATTAAGCTCAGTTCAAATATTCCACTTGCAATCTTCGACACAATCTTTTGCGATTTTATAGGACCAATTGTAAAATCTCCAGAAAACCATCGTTTTATATTTTCTGCCGTAGATGGGTTCTCCAAATTTGCCTTCGCACAATCATGCCGTAATCAGACAACAGATACCGCAATTTCAATTTTACAAGACATATTTCTCCGCAATGGATACCCACGATGTATTGTAACTGACAATGGACCAGCATTTACTTCACACAAATTTAAGATGTTTTTGTTCAACAATGGGATAAAACTTTGTTTCACAAGCCCATATACGCCATCTTCCAACAAGGCTGAAACATTAAACAAAGTTATCAAATACAATCTTTCTTGCCTCTTGAAACAGTACGGCCAGATGCACAAAAATTGGACCAAATTTCTGGGATTTGTAATACTTAATTATAACAATACCTACAAAAATGTATTACAAGCCACCCCAGCGCAAGCATTTTTTGGTCGTGAATTATTAACGCCATTTGTCATTATAAACGAGCTAACGGATTTACTGACAAGCAATGAAATCCCGTCAAAGCAACAAATTGAAAACGCAATTAAATTGGCTCATCAAAACCAAGTTAATAAAACACTTAATAGGCCAGCAGCATCAAAATACAGAGTTGGTCAATATGTAATGGTAAAAAACTTGGCCCCAAATACGAAATTCGATCAATCATCCAAATTTCGTCAAAAGTTCAATGGTCCATACAAAATCGTCAAATTTTCAAGCCCGACATCTGTAAGACTACGGTCAAAAGGCAACAAAACCATCACGTCGGCTAGTATTTACAATATACGTCCATTTTTTGCTAGAATTTAAGCTCTATTGTAAAATCTATTTTTTATAATGTGTGACTCCAAAATTAACAATCTATGTAAACTTCTATATCCGCATTCGCTTTTCTTTAGTCCGGGGGAATGTATATATGTTTTTTTTTTATATTTATTATTTTGTATTCCCGCCAGGCCTAAAATAAAAATTCAAATTATTAGTTCCAAAAAAAAAAATAATAATAATAAACAAATAAAATAACCAACAAACAAATTACCAAATAATACCTGTTCAAAAGTTTTCTTCAAAACAAAAACCAATTCACTCTCTTTTACTGCCGATCTTGGAGTGTCTACATGGATACCTCCCCAGCATGGATTTTTTAACAAACCATCATTAATACAACACATGCTGAAGGTTTTGGAATATATATTTTGGAATGGCTAGCAATATTGTGGATTAATCGCATGGTGTCGGATATCGGAGTTTTTATAGTACTTAAGTATCTTTTAAATTTTTATTATTTCATAAGTTTATAATAATTCAGCACTGTTTAGGGTGCACTCTTTAAATAGAACCCAACTTGGACATTTATTTTTGTGCACTGATCAAACGATATCGTGAACCGATTTCAATTTTGGTTTGGTCAGTCGCATTTCCAAAATTAATTAATACAATAATGGGTTTTCAAGTGTTAATTGTTTAAAAAAATTTTAATTGAATATATTTTTTTAACTTACCGAAAAACGGTTTTTCATATAATAATTTTTTAAACATCACTTGAGCCTGAGTTAATAAATTTATTTTTTTTATTATAGCCATTGTGCTATTTATTTATTTTTGAATGTTCAAATAAAACTTAACACACTTATGAGTAATTATTTCTTTCGATTAAATTTAAACTTATTTTATTTATCTTTATGTCAAAACTATTGACACATGTTTGGATGAAACTAACCTCACCTTTATTGTAAATAAATTTAAAGGTCTGTTTTACCTTGGATATTTCATTAATCAATAAGAATAGGTTTGTTTTAGATCACACCAACTTATATCCAATATCTAAGGTAGAACAATCCTTTTATACAAGTATATATGTATTGTAAACGTATTGTACCTCAAGGGATAATCATTTTGTTTTAAACAAATAGTAATAAATATTTGTGTTCTTGCATTCTATATAAATATTTTATTATCAACACACATTTCCCACCTATCTTTTCAGATTTAACTGACTCTGGAGAAAGTTAAAGATAGAGCATAAACAGATGGATATCTGGCGGGCCCAGGGATAATCCATCACATCACCTTTCCACATATTAGACCCGCTCTCTGCATAGGACACCCAAGCCACTTTCACCATAGGCCTAATTTTTTCATTTACAGCGTTTTAGATATTCTTTTGCCACATCACCAAAATGTTCATTGTTTGAAAAAAAATATTCAAGTTCTACATACCCCTGAGCTTTAGGCTGACTCATCAACCTTCTAGCTGCTAATTGAGCTGATTCACGACGACGGGAGTTGTTTCAAAAACTTCATCATTTTCTGAATTTAGCATTAAGGGTGTTTTTACCATTCCATATGGAGGTGTAATAGTTTCTCTTTTAGGCGGTGTGGTCTCATTTTTAGTTTCTATTTCTGTTTTTTTATTTTTTGCTTTAATTTCTGTTACAATCTCTTCCAATGGTATGGTAATTGTTTTCAAATTTGTTGCAACTAAAAGATCAGGTTCAATTTTTCCACTCTTAATTTGTTTATACTTTTCTCGAATTGATTTCGATGCTTTAATTATATTTTTTGTAAGCTGTTCATCCATTTTATTTTCTGCACACAAATGGGTGGGTGAGTTACCCGTTTAACGGTTGACGATAAAATGATACATTTTTGAATGTATCATACCTGTTATAAACAGAGCCGTTGACAATGGGGTGTTGTTAACGGGGTGGGTGTTATAAACAGACCCGATAACGGGTAGAGTGGAATCCGTTATAAAAATAGAGCCGATGGTAAGACGTATTTGTATTAAATCTGTATAAAAGTATCAAATCCATTACGATAACGTCCTTTATTCATTCACAATCCTTATCTATAACTAAAAATCCATATTTTTGTTTCCAACACTCCACACACATACTTTTAAATGTGTCAAATGACATGTCAGTGTTGATATGATCCTGAAATATATGTCTCAAATTTAAATCATCCTGCTTGAACAAAATTAAATGATTACAATTGTCTCGGATTAAGTGTTTTTGTATTTTTGTATATGATTGGGATAGATAGAAGCAATCAATATCATTATGGCGACCCATACAAAAGTATAAACGAATATTATCTTGTTTATCGCAAGCCACATCATCAAATATAAATATTGAATTCTTACGCGCCTCTTCCGGCGGTAATACATCACAGTTATTGGAGAATTCATAATAACCTAATCCTTTTACAGTTTCTAATATCTTCTTTAAATATTGATATTTTGGCTGATGGAGAGACTTTGAATACACATATACATTTTCAAATTTTAAACCATTGGGGTGCTCTAGAAGACTTATAATAACATTCGTTTTTCCTACATCATTAATAAAAAAAAATTTTTTTCTAAAAAATGACAAAAAGGTTATGTTTTTTTTAATTTTATTTTTTTTTTTTTTATTTTATTTTTTTTTTAATTTAATTTTTTTTTTTTACCTGAATTTGAAGGACCACACAAAATTCCTCGTATACTATTTGGTAACAATTCACCATGTTTCTTTTCACAAGTTTTCATATTTTCGAAATCAGCGTTTCGAATTGGTAAAACTATATTTTGTTTTATAAAACGCATTTTTTTTGTTGTTGTAAAGTTTTTATTTTATTTTTTCTATTTTTGAGTCCATCAATGTTGTACATGTAATGGTTCTGCAGCTAGATGCCGGCAGCCAGCATCTAGATATCATCTGCCAACATCTAACGCCAGATTGCGACGGTGGTGGGGGGTTGGTAGCTAAACAATTTTTTTTATTAATCTAATAGATATAAATCTTTTACGGGGGGTGAAAAAACCAATAAATAATATGATCTATCGTGGAAGAAACGTTAGTCGATTTTCATCGTCGCCGAGGAGAGTTTATGGTCGAGGACTAGTTAATTCCATTATAAGTTCTTTACCATTTGAGCTACATTTACCCGGTTATCAATTTTGTGGCCCTGGTACTGATTAAAACAAGCGATTGGCGAGAGGTGATCAAGGAATTAATAAGTTACATAGTGCATGTAAATTGCATACAATCAATTTAAGAATTGAAGTGATCGTCATAAAGCCGATTAATTATTAGCAGATAAAGCGTGTAGTCGTGTTATTTCAACGGATGCTACATTAGGTGAAAAAGCTTTCGCTTGGGCCGTTACAAACGCAATGAAAGCCAAAGTTAAATTGGGAATGGGTTTGAAGATCAAGAAGAAACATGCTAGTAATGCTAAAAAACAACTGGCTGAAAAACAACGTCATAACAAGACAATGGAGGAGATTGCTTTCAAGAATGGTAATGGATTATTTTTGCGACCCTACAAAACCGGCCTTGGTTTATACATGAATCCCAGTCCAAAAAACTTTCAATGAAGCTACTACCGAAACTACTACTTACTCAATGAATTAGATCTATATAAATATTGCAAAAATATTCCATATTTTCGTGGTGTTTTCATGCGTGATAATTTACCGAAGAAGCCGAGGAAAAATGAATGTGCAATTATAAATTTAGACGATTCAGAACATGGGGGTACACACTGGTGCGCTTACAGGAAGTGTGGTGTAGTAGCTGAATATTTTTATAGTTTTGGAAATTTACAACCACCGTTGGAGCTTGTTAAATATTTGGGTGCTGATACTACAATAAATTATAATTATATGAGATATCAAGATTTCAACACTTACAATTGTGGACACCTATGTATTCAGTTTTTATTAACACCAGAAAAATTTGTATAAATAAAAGAGATTTTTCTAAAAATTTTTCATTTGTTTTTCTTAAACTATGTCATCATCATCATCATCATCATCATATACACTAACTGTTAGTGGAAACTGTTGAAACATCACTGTTGATTATTTTCCACCAATTGATTTAGGCTCAAAAAACTATGAATGTGCATTATATACTTTTCAATCGTATAATTCGATAGCTAATGTAATCAAACGAAGTAATGTTGAACGCTTTAACCAATTAAGCTACCGATGACCCACGTATTTAGTTGAAGTTTACTATATATATAAAGATTTTTTCTTAACATTTTTTTCGGTACAGCATTATTAATATTGTCGCTGATTATTAATTATGTATATTAAAATAAATTTTGTGATTAATAGTATAAAAATTCCGTAAAAATTCTACATGTGGTCTTTAAAAAACTATAAGATGTGATACTAATTATTTTATTTAGATCAAAATAAAGGAGGAAAAACACAATTTCTTATCAATTTTTGATAGAAAAATATGTTTAAAATAATTATTAAAAAAATCATATAAAAAGCATGATGATAATCATATCAAATTACATATTAAAACAAAAACGTTATTGAAATCATAATAATATTTTTTTAAGAAAAAAAATGGGTTTAGACGGATCATACTCCAAGTTTAAATACAATGTATTTATAAGTTGGTTTATACCAACATGTTTGCAAGTGTTGTTTTTAACACCAAATCATTTTAAAAAATTGTTGACGTCAAAAGAAGCGTGGGAGATATTTGAGGAATTGAATACAGTGAGAAAGGATGAAATTAAAAAAATGGTGATGGAACTTATGGAACTGATGTATGAGTGTGAATATATTATGGAAGAAGAATTTCATCAGCATGTAGGATGGCAGAATTTTGAATTACATTGTTTGAGGCGAGTTACTGATGGCTTATTCCAAAATTATTATGATGGTGAAATATTGGAGGAAATGTCAGCGTTCCTCAACTTATGGAACACAATAGCAATACAAAGGCAAAATTGAAGTATATACTATTATTTTATGTAAACATGTATATAATAAATTATGTTTTATGTAATAAAATTATACAATTAATAAATGATATTGAAGGAAAATTTTTTTTTTAATTTTTTTTTTTTTTTTTTTTAATTGGGGATTAGATAAAAAGTATAAATATTGAATATTGTAAAAAGTATAAGTTATTTTCTCTTGAAACACTGTAGACTACGTGTGTAAATAGATATTAAAAAAATGGATTGTGGTATTGAGCTAAGTGAGCAGATAGTGAAAAAAATGGGGAAAGTTGTGAATATATTAAAAAGGACAAATAATTTAAAAAATTTAGAAAAATGGCTCAAATACTGTTGTCTAAATATTCGTAATTTCAAAAAATTTCTAAAGAAATGTACATGTGTTGGGGCAAAAAGCCATTTGGAAGCTTGTATTTTTACAATAATAAGCTTTCGCGAACAAATAAAATCATTTTTTCATAAGGGCAGTAGTTATGCCAATGGGAAAAAAGATCGTGGAATGAAGTGGAAAGACATCGAGTCAGCATTCAAAAGTCGTTTAAGGACGAGTGTAATAGTAAATTTAATTTACAAAGATCCTAAATTATTTTTGAAGGATGCTGTAATGTTGTTTAGTACACGAATCAAAAACATTTTAAACATTTTTCTATGAAATTTTTTAATACAAAGAATGTAATAATCGATCGTCAAACAGATTTAAAAAAATGGTTTTTGGTGAATGTCAAGAAGCCACTTTTAGCAGAATTGGAAGAATTTCAAGAACGCGATAGTGGATGGGCATTAAGGGACATAGTTAATTTAAGAATACCTGTAAACAAATGTCAATTATTAAGAGGCGCATCATACATAGAATTACCAAAATGTATTAAAGCGAAACAAGCCTGTGTGAATGCTCAAAATAATGATGGAGCATGCTTTGCATGGGCAGTAACTTCAGCCCTATATCCAGTAAGAGAGCATTCAAACAGAATGAGCTCATATCCACACTATTCGAACGTTTTGAAATTAAAAGGTATTAGCTTTCCAATGACAATAAAACAAGTCCCCAAATTTGAAAAATTAAATGGGTTAAGTATAAATGTATATATTTTGAAATTGTGTAAAAAAGGGAAATATAGTGTTGAGCCAGTGTTTCTAACATCAAAAAAACAAACAATTCATATTAATCTGTTAATGATACAAAATATTTATGTAAAAGATGATGATGAGAGTTTTGATTTTGATAGTATCAAGCATGATAATGATGATATAAATATTAAATATCATTTTTGTTGGATAAAGAATTTATCAAGACTCATATCAAGACAAATGAGTAAACATATATTACTCATCTTAATAATATCATTATTTTACCATAATTAGAATATTATAACATTGTCAAACTTTGTAAACAATTAATATTACTTAAATTTCACCTTATTTGGATAAATCAATTACTGTCACGTATCGATGTTCATCGATTTCGCTAAGTCAGCAATAAATTCATATATAAGCAATCGATTCATCCAAATAAAATCAGATCTAAAATTACAGTTAATTAGTGAATAACTATTGTAATACTTGTAATAATTCATCATAATTAAATTGTTCAATAAAGTAAAAAGTCAAATTTAATAATTTGGTGTAATTATTTCAACAACCAATAAGATCTCATTTAATTATTGTGTTGAATATACTAGTAATCTAGTTTCAAGGAATCAAGGTAGAATACTTGACCCTTGATAAAACACTAATAGGTGACTGAATATACTAGTAGGCTAGTCAAGGCACATTTCAACAATGCGTATCAAGGTAGGATACTTGATCCGTATACTTAACTAAGTGACCGAATATACTAGCAGGCTAGTCAAGGCACATCAACGGTACGGAGTTGCCTTCTCAACTGCCCTGGTGACAGCGACTGCTAAAAACAAGTTGGAACATCCCGTAATGACGTCAAGCCCGAGAAGTGTTGCCGATCCAAAGGGAATCCAACAATATATATGTGATCGATGTCAACAATATTTTGTGTCTGAAATAAAATTAAAAAAACATAGTGAAGAATGTGGAGAGTATAATAAATGTAAAGTTGGTTTACCAGCTCCAGATAAAAATGAAATGAAAAATGAAATTTAAAAACTTTGCAAATTAAGAGCGTCGTCCGACAGTCATTTCTGTTTATGTTGACTTTGAGTGTATCTTAGCGCCCATAGACAAATGTGTTAGTAAAAAAGCAAAATGCTATCAAAAACATATTGCTTACAGTGTTGGATACTATGTGTGTTGTACATATAAAAATGAACTAAATTATTATAAATCATACAGAGGTGAAAATTTTGAAAGATGAGAATCCAACATAAAACTGGTGACAGCGTTGGGATACAACACATTGGAACAAAAATAAATCCATTGGATCACTTCAGTGACTTAGTTGTATTCAACAATCCAAGTCCCTTTCAACAAACCGTAAGTCTTTGAACAAAACATTAATTATTGTGTTCAAATTACCTTCAAACAAAAACCTAAATCCTTATCAAATTTTAACAAACTCTCAAATTCACAATATCTCGCGACGGTAGCGAAAGACGCTTAAATTCCACAACAGACAACGCTGGTACCGATGTCGACGAACAGGTTGCCACAATGTCTTTAGAATTCCTTTGCAAACTTATAACTCCTTTTAATGGAGATCGAGAAGAAGTTGAAAACTTCCTTCTTAACACAAAACATGCACACGAGTTCGCACAGCCGAACCAAGTGTTGCCTCTATTCGCTTTTACATTATCAAAAATTTCGAGTAGCGTAAAAAATAAATTAAATCTTACAGAAATTACAAATTTCCATGCGCTTAAAATCGCATGAAAAAGATTGTATGTAGATCATACACACTATACACAACTCATGGAGGATCTGGAAACAATTAAACAAAAAGCAAATGAATCCATCACTGACTATTACATGAGACTAGAAAAATTAACTAACAGATGCTTGTCTGCGGTCAAAACAACAGGAAATGATGATCCTGATCTCCTAAGAGGAAAAATGGCTTTTATAAAAGACACAGCACTTAGACGTTTCATTTTTCATTCTAACCCTGAAATTTCACGAGTCCTTCGAATTCACAGAACTCTAGACAATATGAACGAAGCATTCAGTGTTGCACTATCTGAAAAAAAGGCACTACAAATGTACAAAAAACCTAGTAACTTCAATTCAGAAAATAAATATGGTCGAAATTGTAAAACAAAGAGTCATTATACTAAAGATTGTCGAAGTAAATCAAATTCATCTAATCAAATTCATCTAACTCTGAAAAACAATCAAGCAATAAATTTTGTAATTATTGTAAAAAGAAGGGCCATGAAATACAGGATTGTTTTAAAAAGAAATACAGTGATGAAAAACGTAACGCACAAAATCCTCCAAATCCTCGCGTAAATCATTTAAACTCCAAAATGTCCGAGCTGAGTGTCGCAACATCGGACGATTGCATCAAATCGACACAAGCAATCCAAATGCTAGATTAAAGAAAATCAAATTCAAGTCGGATAACGCAAAAACTAAAGAATTAATCTTCTTAGTGGATACAGGCGCATCTATTTCAATTGTGACACATAAAAATGTCATCAAAGAAACTCCATTTGACCCCAAACATGAATTCATGTTAAAAGGTATCGGAAATACAGAAGCCATCAATACACTAGGGAAAGTTCAGTTAACGTTATCTGCACAAAATTTTGATTGCAAATACAATTTTTACTTTGTAAATGCAGACAAAATTAATAACATTATCCCTCAAAAAGAAATCCTTCATACAAAATTCAACCTACAAGAATCAAATAAAAATGATCGTAGCAAACTCTTAATAGAAAATTTTCGAACCGATCACATGAATCGAGAAGAAAAAGAATCTCTCATTCAAATTTGCGAAAATTTCAAAGATATCTTTCATTTACCCGGTGACATACTAACATCGACTAAATCAATCAAACATGAAATAGTAACCACCGATCCATCCCCTATCTTCACTAAAACTTATCGATATCCTAAGGTTCACGAAACCGAAGTTAACAAATAAATTCAAACAATGTTAGAACAAAATATTATCCAACCGTCAACTTCCCACGGTCCTCTCCGGTCTGGGTTGTCCCAAAGAAACTGAACGCATCCGGAAATAAGAAGTGGCGTGCCGTGATAGATTATAGGAAGCTTTATGAGGTAACAATCTCTGACGCGTATTCTCTACCTACATTGAAGAAATCCTAGACCAACTTGGTCAATCAATATACTTCACTACGCTGGATCTTGCTTCCGGCTTTCATAAAATAGAAATGAACGAAAACGATAGACAAAAGACAGCATTCACAGTTCCATCAGGTCATTATGAATTTAATCGAATGCCTTTTGGTCTTAAAAATTCCCCAAGTACATTTCAACGTTTAATGAATTCTGTGCTTAGTGGACTTCAAGGCAGTGATTGTTTTGTTTATCTAGACGACATAGTCATCTACGCCGACTCACTAGACAATCACAACAACAAACTTTGTAAAGTATTCCAAAAACTACGCGACCACAACTTAAAGCTACAGCTTGATAAATGCTAATTTCTCAGGAAAGAAGTAGCATATCTAGGACACATCATCACTAGCGATGGTGTCCGACCAAATCCAGAAAAGGTAGAAGCCATCACGAAATTCAACCAAATTTTGCTAAAATAGCAAAACCCTAAACCAGTCTATTAAAAATGGACACCCCGTTCAAATGGACTGAAAAATGTCAAGACTCATTTGACAAATTAAAAAATTCATTAATTTCAAAACCAATTCTTCAATATCCAAACTTTAATGAACCCTTCGTTCTAACCACAAATTGTTCTAATGAAGCTCTAGGTAGTATACTATCTCAAGGCGAAGTCAATTCAGACCTACCTATTGCATACTATTCACGAACATTAAATGCTGCGGAATAAAATTACTCCACAACTGAAAAAGAATTGTTAGCAATCGTCGATTCAGTTAAACACTTTAGGCCGTATCTGTATGGCCAAACCTTTAAAATTATCACAGATCATCGCCCTCTAACATGGCTCATGAATTGTAAAGATCCATCTTCACGACTCGTTCGATGGAGATTAAAATTAATGGAATATGATTATAAAATATTATATAAACCTGGTAAATTAAATTCAAATGTAGACTGCCTCAGCAGACCTATTCACAATATAAATCCAATCACTAATTTCTCAAATTTCCAGAAATTTCACCAACAAACACTAGATATACCCAAACCTAAAAGAGATATATCCAGTCTCGAAAATATTTCAAATCTCATAATCCCCTACTCTTGTGATCTTTCACAAAATAATCAATACTCATACTACGTAGAAGAAAACTGTCCTAATTTAAAGAAGTTCAACCGTAAACCTGGCGAAGTCGCAATTCTAAAATCTTTGAAAGAAAAACAAAAAATAATATTAATATTCGTTAAGCAATATTTCAATGACATCATTGAATATCCAACCTTATTCGAATGTTTAAAAAATTTTAAATCAATGCTTGAAATTGACAATCTTAATAATTTCACTATTACTAATATTCCATCCAATAATCCCAATATAAAGCTGGATACATTGAAGTCAATGTTACACTATTTATTCCCAAATAAACATATACGAATATTAGATCACATATGAATCGAAATCCACTCAAAAGAAGCAATAGACACTGTACTAAGAGAAAACCACGATGATCCACTAGCCGGACATCCAGGTTTTAATAGAATGTATGATAGAATACGGGAAAACTACTTTTGGAAAACCATAAAACAGGAAATCCAAAATTATATTAAAAACTGTAAAACTTGTCAACTGACAAAAACTAACTTCAAACTCAACAAATCTCCTATGATTATCACTACAACATCAAAATCATTCAATGAACAAATCGCAATGGACATAATGGGTCCATATCCTGAAACAAACAATGGAAACAGATTTATCCTGACTATACAGGATGATTTAACAAAATACATACAAGCTTATCCTATGACAAATCATAATGCGGAAATTGTAGCGATTCACTTACTTAAATATTGTTCTATTTTCGGATTTCCATCTTATATTCTCACGGACCAAGGTACTGAATTTACCTCCAAATTATTTAAAGAAATATCTAAACTATTACAAATCAAACACAAGTTAACAAGTCCTTATCATCCGCAAACAAATGAAGCCTCGAACGTACACATCTAACTCTCAGAGACTATATTAGATGTTATATCGATAAGAACCGTGACTGGGATGAACTAATATCCCTGGCAACATTTTCTTACAACACACACAAACACAAATCAACCCAAGAAATACCATATACATTAGTATTCGGAGAAAAACCAAAAATTCCTTCTCTATTTGAAAATCCAAAAAATAAACCAACATATTCAAACCTTGCTCAAGACATGGCAAACAAACTAAAACTCATTCGCGAAACTGCGAAAGAACAATTAATTAAAACAAAACACTCTTCAAAAATACATTACGATAAAACTCACAACCGCACATATCAATTCACAGAAAACTAACTGGTGTTACTAAAAGACAATTTATCTAAGGCCCAAAATAAAAAACTAAATCCAGAATTTAAAGGTCCTTACAAAATCATTCAAATCCATAATAACAATACAGCTACTTTAGAAATATCTAAAGAAAAACGTCGCACATACCATTTTAACAATCTGAAACCTTTTGTTTCAGGCGACAACAATGAACCAGATAATGATACTAATATCCCTCATGATCCAGGTCCTAGTAACAAGATAACAATCCTACAAGATCGAACAAATTAAAACCTCTTCCGGTCTATTTTATAAACATCTTGGTACCGCTAAAACGAGTAACCAAAAATATTCTTTATTAATATATTATAACTTAACTTTATTGGATAAACAATTAGAATTAGTTCAAAATCAATATACCAAAGCAATCACATTATGTCATTTAATGTACGATGAAAATTACAGCATCTTTTATTGCAAAAATCAAATATAAAAATTACAAAACACTATAAATTAAATAAAAAATAAATTATCTACTCTTCAAAATCATACTCGACAGAAAAGAGGAATAATCAATGGCGTCTCAACCGGTCTCAAATGGCTTTTCGGTACTCCCGATGCCGACGACGCAATATTCTACTCAGATTCAATAAAATCCTTAATAGACGACCAAAGACAAACACACACACTTATGCAACAACAAGTTCGCATAATCTCCTCGACTATTCAAAATTTTAACAATTCATTAACTAATCTGCAAAACAATGAAAACATACTCAATAATAATATTCATCTATTTAACAATTACTCCAAAACAACTAAAAACTTGATACAAAGAGAACGAACAGAAATCTCTGTAATAGAACACGTTACCCTTTTATCAAACATCGCGAACGAACTATTACTCCAAATCGAGAAATATCTATTAGATCTCACCTTAATTAGACACGGCATAATAGACTACAGCACGGTCAACCCTAAAACACTTTACGATGAATTAAAACTAATTTCATATAAATATTCTCTTCCAATTCCGTTAAATATGCAAACAATAGAATTGTACTACAAAATTATAGGTGTAGCATTTTTACAAAACAATAACTTAATTATTAAATTAGGAATCCCAATAACATCGTTAAATGATTATGATTTATTTCAAATTTATCCTCTTCCAACACCTCATTTAAATAACTCATACGTTTTCTCTTACATTCAACCAGATAGTTCTTTTATCCTATTTTCAAAACGTAGAAAACAATATGCAATGTTAAAGACTCTGGACAACTGTAAAGAACTCTTCGAGAATCAATGGCTATGCAGATCAATCCCTACATTTAGAAAAAACAACGAAAACAGCTGCGAAATACAATTATTTTCCAAAATCACCAAAACAATTCCTAAATCATGCGAAATTAAAACCATGCACGCAGATGTTGAAATTTGGCAAAATATCAACCCCACACAATGGCTATTCATCACTTCTAAACCAATTTCACTAAATATTCTATGTCACAATACTCCAGACCACGAAGAAGAAATCAACAAAATGGGTATTCTCACATTAGATTCAAACTGCAAAGCATTTACGGACACTAATACCTTGGAAACACAGACAACGTTAGAAAACAAAACAACTACTATCAAAATTCCAATAACAGACATAACACAAGACGACTGCTGCGTTAAGCATCAAATCAATTTAACTCTAAACTCTCTTCAACTTCAGCCAATCAAATTCGCTCATTTGGATCTTAATGAAATAAAATTCGCACAACATCGCCTACAACAATTTGACGAAATACTTCAAGAACAGTTATCCAGACCATTCATAATCCAACATTCATCTTGGTTCACGACAGCTATAACAACCACTACTGGAATCATCATCCTGGCAATTTCATACAACCTCCTAAAATGGTGTGGTTTCATTAATTTATTCAAAAAACTACTATGCTGCGTTAAATCTACCCGTCCCAATCAAAGTGGTCCTTGTATTAAAATATTCAACCAATGCTACCAAAATCAAGAGGGCAATCCGCAAAATACCTATACTTCTTACAACGTGCAATTTACACCTGATGTTCAAACAATTACCTGTCCGACATTAACTTCAACTCCAAATCAAGAGTCACCAAAAACTCCTTACTACGTAACGAACAGAATCTGCTCAAGACGCTCAACCACCTCATCAGATATAGTCAAGTCAAATAGAAAAAACTACGTTACTCAACTAAATAACGACTTAGATTAAAACTTTTCCCACAGTTTCAATCTTTTTACCCCGGGAGGAGTGTAATCACCTGGTATATCATTACAATATAATATAAAATTATATTACTCATCTTAATAATATCTTTTACCATAATTAGAATATTATAACATTGTCAAACTTTGTAAACAATTAATATTACTTAAATTTCACCTTATTTGGATAAATCAATTACTGTCACGTATCGATGTTCATCGATTTCGCTAAGTCAGCAATAAATTCATATATAAGCAATCGATTCATCCAAATAAAATCAGATCTAAAATTACAGTTAATTAGTGAATAACTATTGTAATACTTGTAATAATTCATCATAATTAAATTGTTCAATAAAGTAAAAAGTCAAATTTAATAATTTGGTGTAATTATTTCAACAACCAATAAGATCTCATTTAATTATTGTGTTGAATATACTAGTAATCTAGTTTCAAGGAATCAAGGTAGAATACTTGACCCTTGATAAAACACTAATAGGTGACTGAATATACTAGTAGGCTAGTCAAGGCACATTTCAACAATGCGTATCAAGGTAGGATACTTGATCCGTATACTTAACTAAGTGACCGAATATACTAGCAGGCTAGTCAAGGCACATCAACGGTACGGAGTTGCCTTCTCAACTGCCCTGGTGACAGCGACTGCTAAAAACAAGTTGGAACATCCCGTAATGACGTCAAGCCCGAGAAGTGTTGCCGATCCAAAGGGAATCCAACATTAAAAAAAAAAACATAGTGAAGAATGTGGAGTACCAGCTCCAGATAAAAAAATTATGAAATTTAAAAACTTTGCAAATAAAGAGCGTACAGTCATTTCTGTTTATAAATCATTATAAATCATACAGAGGTGAAAATTGTGAAAGATGGCTTGCAATGGAACTGAAAACTTGAGCGGACAAAGTTAATGAAACAATTGAAAATCCTGTACCAATGATCAAATTAAATGCTAGTGAAAAAGAAAAAATTAAGATGCTAACTAATTGTCATATTTTTGGGGAGCCTCTCTCTGCTACGGATCGAGTTTTAGATCATAATTATTTCACAGGCGCGTTTAGGGGAGTAGCCCATTCGGATTGTAATTTAAATTATCATAAATCCCATACAATACCAATTGTATTCCATAATCTTAGTGGATATGATGCGCATTTAATTATAGAAGAGATAGCTACAACCTTTAAAGGTAGTATTAGTTTAATACCTCTGACAAAAGAAAACTATATTTCTTTTATAAAACAAGTGACAGGTACAAAAATCAAATTAAAATTTATAGATTCATTTCGATTTTTAAGAGCATCGTTAGAAAATTTAGCAGCACTTCTTAGCGAGTATAAAATATTGTATAAAAATTGTTTTGATGGTGATAATGATAAATTTAAATTACTAACGCGAAAGGGTGTATTCCCATATGATTATATAAGCGATTTAACTAAATTATATGAACAATCTCTACCATCAATTGATATGTTTTTTAGTACTTTAACTGTTTCAAAAATTTCAATTGATGGATACAGACAGGCTCAAAATGAGTGGAAAGCCTTTAATATACAAACCTTGGGTGAATATACTGATTTAACCAATATACCAATGGGACATTGGTACATTCAAAATTATTGTCGATTAAAAATTTTTGGTGGATGGCAGAATGACTGCACTTTGGTGCAGTTTATGAATAAACTGGAAACTATTATGGAATACGAGAAGACATCAACTATATATGTGGACAAAAATGCGGATTACATTTTATGTAAAAAGTTGTTTAAAAGTCCGCATAATATTTTTGTTGAATGGATTTAAAAAAAAAAAAAAAAATGTAAATATTTTCGTTTTTTTTTTTTTTTTTTTTTTGTTTGATCGACCAACAATCGACCAACTTTGGTGCAGTTTATGAATAAACTGGAAACTATTATGGAATACGAGAAGACATTAACTATATATGTGGACAAAAATGCGGATTACATTTTATGTAAAAAGTTGTTTAAAAGTCCGCAAAATATTTTTGTTGAATGGATTTGAAAAAAAAAAAAAAAAATGTAAATATTTTCGTATTTTTTTTTTTTTGTTTGATCGACCAACAAAAATGTCAAAACTAAGTGTGAGTTTCAAAACTGTAAACAATAGAGTGACGGAGGCCTCAATTTTTAAAGAAAATGTACCAATGGGACATTGGTACATTCAAAATTATTGGCGATTAAAAATTTTTGGTGGATGGCAGAATGACTGCACTTTGGTGCAGTTTATGAATAAACTGGAAACTATTATGGAATACGAGAAGACTTCAACTATATATGTGGACAAAAATGCGGATTGCATTTTATGTAAAAAGTTGTTTAAAAGTCCGCATAATATTTTTGTTGAATGGATTTAAAAAAAAGAAAAAAAAAAAAATTGTAATTATTTTCGTATTTTTTTTTTTTTTGTCGATCGACCAACAATCGACCAACTTTGGTGCAGTTTATGAATAAACTGGAAAGTATTATGGAATACGAGAAGACATCAACTATATATGTGGACAAAAATGCGGATTACATTTTATGTAAAAAGTTGTTTAAAAGGCCGCATAATATTTTTGTTGAATGGATTTGAAAAAAAAAAAAAAAAAATGTAAATATTTTCGTATTTTTTTTTTTTTTGTTTGATCGACCAACAAAAATGTCAAAACTAAGTGTGAGTTTCAAAACTGTAAACAATAGAGTGACGGAGGCATCAATTTTTAAAGAAAATGTACCAATGGGACATTGGTACATTCAAAATTATTGGCGATTAAAAATTTTTGGTGGATGGCAGAATGACTGCACTTTGGTGCAGTTTATGAATAAACTGGAAACTATTATGGAATACGAGAAGGCATCAACTATATTTGTGGACAAAAATGCGGATTACATTTTATGTAAAAAGTTGTTTAAAAGTCCGCAAAATATTTTTGTTGAATGGATTTGAAAAAAAAAAAAAAAATGTAAATATTTTCGTATTTTTTTTTTTGTTTGATCGACCAACAAAAATGTCAAAACTAAGTGTGAGTTTCAAAACTGTAAACAATAGAGTGACGGAGGCCTCAATTTTTAAAGAAAATGTACCAATGGGACATTGGTACATTCAAAATTATTGGCGATTAAAAATTTTTGGTGGATGGCAGAATGACTGCACTTTGGTGCAGTTTATGAATAAACTGGAAACTATTATGGAATACGAGAAGACATCAACTATATATGTGGACAAAAATGCGGATTGCATTTTATGTAAAAAGTTGTTTAAAAGTCCGCATAATATTTTTGTTGAATGGATTTAAAAAAAAGAAAAAAAAAAAAAATTGTAATGATTTTCGTATTTTTTTTTTTTTTTTTTTTTTTTCGATCGACCAACAATCGACCAACTTTGGTGCAGTTTATGAATAAACTGGAAAGTATTATGGAATACGAGAAGACATCAACTATATATGTGGACAAAAATGCGGATTACATTTTATGTAAAAAGTTGTTTAAAAGTCCGCATAATATTTTTGTTGAATGGATTTGAAAAAAAAAAAAAAAAATGTAAATATTTTCGTATTTTTTTTTTTTTTGTTTGATCGACCAACAAAAATGTCAAAACTAAGTGTGAGTTTCAAAACTGTAAACAATAGAGTGACGGAGGCATCAATTTTTAAAGAAAATGTACCAATGGGACATTGGTACATTCAAAATTATTGGCGATTAAAAATTTTTGGTGGATGGCAGAATGACTGCACTTTGGTGCAGTTTATGAATAAACTGGAAACTATTATGGAATACGAGAAGGCATCAACTATATTTGTGGACAAAAATGCGGATTACATTTTATGTAAAAAGTTGTTTAAAAGTCCGCAAAATATTTTTGTTGAATGGATTTGAAAAAAAAAAAAAAAATGTAAATATTTTCGTATTTTTTTTTTTGTTTGATCGACCAACAAAAATGTCAAAACTAAGTGTGAGTTTCAAAACTGTAAACAATAGAGTGACGGAGGCCTCAATTTTTAAAGAAAATGTACCAATGGGACATTGGTACATTCAAAATTATTGGCGATTAAAAATTTTTGGTGGATGGCAGAATGACTGCACTTTGGTGCAGTTTATGAATAAACTGGAAACTATTATGGAATACGAGAAGACATCAACTATATATGTGGACAAAAATGCGGATTACATTTTATGTAAAAAGTTGTTTAAAAGTCCGCATAATTATTTTGTTGAATGGATTTGAAAAAAAAAAAAAACCAACTTTGGTGCAGTTTATGAATAAACTGGAAACTATTATGCTATTATGGAATACGAGAAGACATCAACTATATATGTGGACAAAAAGTCAGATTACATTTTATGTAAAAAGTTGTTTAAAAGTCCGCATAATATTTTTGTTGAATGGATTTGAAAAAAAAAAAAAAAATGTAAATATTTTCGTATTTTTTTTTTGATTGATCGACCAACAAAAATGTCAAAACTAAGTGTGAGTTTCAAAACTGTAAACAATAGAGTGACGGAGGCCTCAATTTTTAAAGAAAATGTACCAAGGGGACATTGGTACATTCAAAATTATTGGCGATTAAAAATTTTTGGTGGATGGCAGAATGACTGCACTTTGGTGCAGTTTATGAATAAACTGGAAACTATTATGGAATACGAGAAGACATCAACTATATATGTGGACAAAAATGCGGATTGCATTTTATGTAAAAAGTTGTTTAAAAGTCCGCATAATATTTTTGTTGAATGGATTTAAAAAAAAGAAAAAAAAAAAAAAATTGTAATTATTTTCGTATTTTTTTTTTGTCGATCGACCAACAATCGACCAACTTTGGTGCAGTTTATGAATAAACTGGAAAGTATTATGGAATACGAGAAGACATCAACTATATATGTGGACAAAAATGCGGATTACATTTTATGTAAAAAGTTGTTTAAAAGTCCGCATAATATTTTTGTTGAATGGATTTGAAAAAAAAAAAAAAAAAAAATGTAAATATTTTCGTATTTTTTTTTTTTTTTTTTTTGATCGACCAACAAAAATGTCAAAACTAAGTGTGAGTTTCAAAACTGTAAACAATAGAGTGACGGAGGCATCAATTTTTAAAGAAAATGTACCAATGGGACATTGGTACATTCAAAATTATTGGCGATTAAAAATTTTTGGTGGATGGCAGAATGACTGCACTTTGGTGCAGTTTATGAATAAACTGGAAACTATTATGGAATACGAGAAGGCATCAACTATATTTGTGGACAAAAATGCGGATTACATTTTATGTAAAAAGTTGTTTAAAAGTCCGCAAAATATTTTTGTTGAATGGATTTGAAAAAAAAAAAAAAAATGTAAATATTTTCGTATTTTTTTTTTTGTTTGATCGACCAACAAAAATGTCAAAACTAAGTGTGAGTTTCAAAACTGTAAACAATAGAGTGACGGAGGCCTCAATTTTTAAAGAAAATGTACCAATGGGACATTGGTACATTCAAAATTATTGGCGATTAAAAATTTTTGGTGGATGGCAGAATGACTGCACTTTGGTGCAGTTTATGAATAAACTGGAAACTATTATGGAATACGAGAAGACATCAACTATATATGTGGACAAAAATGCGGATTACATTTTATGTAAAAAGTTGTTTAAAAGTCCGCATAATTATTTTGTTGAATGGATTTGAAAAAAAAAAAAAAAGTAAATATTTTCGTTTTTTTTTTTTTTTTTTTTTTTTTTGATCAACCAACTTTGGTGCAGTTTATGAATAAACTGGAAACTATTATGCTATTATGGAATACGAGAAGACATCAACTATATATGTGGACAAAAAGTCGGATTACATTTTATGTAAAAAGTTGTTTAAAAGTCCGCATAATATTTTTGTTGAATGGATTTGAAAAAAAAAAAAAAAAATGTAAATATTTTCGTATTTTTTTTTTTTGTTTGATCGACCAACAAAAATGTCAAAACTAAGTGTGAGTTTCAAAACTGTAAACAATAGAGTGACGGAGGCCTCAATTTTTAAAGAAAATGTACCAATGGGACATTGGTACATTCAAAATTATTGGCGATTAAAAATTTTTGGTGGATGGCAGAATGACTGCACTTTGGTGCAGTTTATGAATAAACTGGAAACTATTATGGAATACGAGAAGACATCAACTATATATGTGGACAAAAATGCGGATTACATTTTATGTAAAAAGTTGTTTAAAAGTCCGCATAATATTTTTGTTGAATGGATTTGAAAAAAAAAAAAAAAAAAAAATGTAAATATTTTCGTATTTTTTTTTTTTTTTTTTTGTTTGATCGACCAACAAAAATGTCAAAACTAAGTGTGAGTTTCAAAACTGTAAACAATAGAGTGACGGAGGCATCAATTTTTAAAGAAAATGTACCAATGGGACATTGGTACATTCAAAATTATTGGCGACTAAAAATTTTTGGTGGATGGCAGAATGACTGGACTTTGGTGCAGTTTATGAATAAACTGGAAACTATTATGGAATACGATAAGGCATCAACTATATTTGTGGACAAAAATGCGGATTACATTTTATGTAAAAAGTTGTTTAAAAGTCCGCAAAATATTTTTGTTGAATGGATTTGAAAAAAAAAAAAAAAAATGTAAATATTTTCGTTTTTTTTTTTTTTGTTTGATCGACCAACAAAAATGTCAAAACTAAGTGTGAGTTTCAAAACTGTAAACAATAGAGTGACGGAGGCCTCAATTTTTAAAGAAAATGTACCAATGGGACATTGGTACATTCAAAATTATTGGCGATTAAAAATTTTTGGTGGATGGCAGAATGACTGCACTTTGGTGCAGTTTATGAATAAACTGGAAACTATTATGGAATACGAGAAGACATCAACTATATATGTGGACAAAAATGCGGATTACATTTTATGTAAAAAGTTGTTTAAAAGTCCGCATAATTATTTTGTTGAATGGATTTGAAAAAAAAAAAAAAAGTAAATATTTTCGTATTTTTTTTTTTTTTTTTTTTTGTTTGATCAACCAACTTTGGTGCAGTTTATGAATAAACTGGAAACTATTATGCTATTATGGAATACGAGAAGACATCAACTATATATGTGGACAAAAAGTCGGATTACATTTTATGTAAAAAGTTGTTTAAAAGTCCGCATAATATTTTTGTTGAATGGATTTGAAAAAAACAAAAAAAATGTAAATATTTTCGTATTTTTTTGTTTGTTTGATCGACCAACAAAAATGTCAAAACTAAGTGTGAGTTTCAAAACTGTAAACAATAGAGTGACGGAGGCCTCAATTTTTAAAGAAAATGTACCAATGGGACATTGGTACATTCAAAATTATTGGCGATTAAAAATTTTTGGTGGATGGCAGAATGACTGCACTTTGGTGCAGTTTATGAATAAACTGGAAACTATTATGGAATACGAGAAGACTTCAACTATATATGTGGACAAAAATGCGGATTACATTTTATGTAAAAAGTTGTTTAAAAGTCCGCATAATATTTTTGTTGAATGGATTTAAAAAAAAAAAAAAAAAAAATGTAAATATTTTCGTTTTTTTTTTTTTTGTTTGATCGACCAACAATCGACCAACTTTGGTGCAGTTTATGAATAAACTGGAAACTATTATGGAATACGAGAAGACATCAACTATATATGTGGACAAAAATGCGGATTACATTTTATGTAAAAAGTTGTTTAAAAGTCCGCATAATATTTTTGTTGAATGGATTTAAAAAAAAAAAAAAAAAAAATGTAAATATTTTCGTTTTTTTTTTTTTTGTTTGATCGACCAACAACCTTTCTTGAATACCTTTGAAAAAGGTATTCTCTACACCATCTTGACAACTATGGTTGTCTTCATAATTTTTGTAATTGTTACATTCATCATGGCGAAGCTAGTGGAACATATTTTAACAGGTTGATTTCGTATTCAGCATTATGTAAAGTGGAAATAATAATGGATGTAGAATATTTATGTGGAATTGTTGACTGGTTTTTTTAATATAAAAAAAAAAAATTTAAATATTTTTTGTATTTTTTATTTATTAGTGAAAAAAAATTAATACATATTAAGTTTTTTAATATAAAAAAAGTTTTTTTATTTAACAATATCGATTTTATTTACCCTCGAATCAAAATCCTTAGAGCATCCTAACCATCGAACGAACGCCTTATTCTTTTGACGTTTTAGAATTTTCTCCACTAAGAAGATGTTGGGATATTTTACTTTTTGTAATTCGAATTCATAAAATCCACCAAGAATTTCAGCTCCATTGGTATCGTTAAGAAGATAAGTTACTGGATTAGTGTTTCGAATTTTTCTTATTTGAAATATTTCGGCGGTCCATGATGGTAGGTAGCTTTTGTCAAACAATGATTTATATTTAGAAATTCTAACATGATCATTGATTTTAAACTTTGGTCGGTCGGTGATTTTAATATTATTGTAGATGGTGGAGAGTAACATTTTTTCATTAGAAACATTAACATCACATGGCTTCATTTTTATAGTACGATGATATTTTTGATTGTAGTTAGTAATCAATGATGAGATAAGATTCACCCATTTATATGATCCATTTAAACTGAATTGTTTCCACATTTGCTCCTTTATAGTCCGATTGAATCGCTCAACAATTGCTGCTTTTATTGTGCTAAATGTTGAATAATGATTTATTCCATATTTTTCCATTAAACTATGAAATTTTTTATTGAAAAATTCCTTGCCATCATCTGTTTGGAGATTTTACGGTATACGTCCTTGTTGAAAAATTTTAGTCATAGCATTACAAACCGCTTCACTACTTTTATTTTTGATGGGTGTGGCCCAGGCGTATTTAGAAAATAAATCAATAACCGTAAGCAAATATTTGAATCCATTATTTTCTTTAGCATATGAACCCATTTCAACTAAGTCCGCTTGCCATAAATCATCCAGACCTTTTATAATTACTCTTCTCCGTTTAAAATTCTTACGTGCAAGTTTATGGAGTTCGTTGACAACTTGTTGCTTCTTAGATATCATATTCGATGAGTTTTTCGTCATTTAATAACTTTATATGTTTATTAAATTTAGTTATATATGTAAGCCACTTTTGCTCAATAAGTTTTTCAACATCCACACGTAGCTTTTTCACATTTTCATCATCTTTTAGCTCAATCGATCTTTTAAAAACCTCTAAGCTTTTATCAAATTGAGCAAATAAATTATGAATGCTATTATCGAAATCACCCGTTATGGTTTTTTTTATAATCATGTACTTCTTTTGTGAACTCCCCCAATGAGTGTGAACTCGTATTCACTGTAGATGATAATCCATTAAGTTTCACATACAAATTAGCTAGATTTTTAGCCATGATATCCAAATTGTCTGTTAGTGTAGTAATTTTTTCATTTGTTTTAAGTAGATATTGTTTGAGAGTTTTTATTTCAGAATTAGCTCGAAGTATAGTTGATGAAGCAGCCGATCTACTTGAACCCGCAAACTTATCAACACTCATATTGATTGTGATGGTGATGAGTGATTGGAGCTTGATATTTATACAATGATGTTGGCTTCATATAATTCCTCGAGTATACTCAATATTTCGCTTTGCACATTTGAATGACCTGCGTGTTGGGCTGCAATAAGGACCTAAGGCGCTGGCAAAGTTCATTTACGTCGTTCCAGTAGGTGTAATGGACATTATCAATGAGTTGCATTAAGCCGAAGCCTTCTATTTTCCCATAACTATGGTCATTATTATCGTCAGTAGTAGTTTTAAATCTTTTCCGGCTAATTGGTGGTTTGGTAATCGCCGTTGTCGGCTTTTTTTTTATTGTTGATGTTTGGAAACATTGGTTTAATAATTTGATTATACTTGTAACTTTTACTCGATTTTAATTGTAGATTTTCATCATTTTTATGTCTGTGTGCATTTGTTGTTCTCAAAATAAAACCATACATGATTAGATCTTCTTGATTGTACAAATCTTCGTCGGGTTTCTTCATAAATAGCAATTCGTATAGACCGCGAGTACCTTTGTACGATGTCTCCCCAATTTCTAAATTATTATTGTGTATATGTAACTCAGAATTACCAATATACCATTTACCGTCTTCCCAGCGTGGTCCAAAAGTATGATCGATAGCATTATTTGTGGTGAGCGTACGTTTTAGATATTCTCCTGCTATATCACCAAAATCTTCATTTTTTTTGAAAAAAAATTTTCAAGTTCTACATATCCCTGAGCTTTAGGTTGACTCATCAGCCTTCTAGCCGCTAATTAGGCTGATTCACGACGAACGGGTGTTGTTTGAAAAACTTCATCATTGTCCGAATCTAGCATTAATGGTGTTTTTACCATTTCATATGGAGGTGTTATGGTTTCTTTTTTAGGTGGTGATGGTGTCCCCACATTTTTGATATCCAATTTTTTTTTTTTTTTTTAATTTCTATTACAATCTCTTCCAACGGTGCGGTAATTGGTTTCAATTTGTTTTAACTAAAAGATCAGATTCAATTTTTCCCCTCTTAATTTGTTTATACTTTTCTCGAATTGATTTCGATGCTTTAATTATATTTTTTGTAAGCTGTTCATCCATTATTTTTTTGGCGTTCACACAAATGTAATGTGGGAGGGTAGTTAACCGTTTAACGGCTGATGATGAAATGATTTATTTTTCCATGTAACACACCCGTTATAAACAGAGATCCGTTGACACAACGGGTGGGGCGTTGTTAACGGGGTGGTGTTATAAACAAACCTGTTAACAACTGGTATGATCGATGATCCGATATAAAAATAGAGCCGATGACAACTTAAATCTGTATAAAAGTATCAAATCCATTACGATAACGTCCTTTATTAATTTCACAATCCTTATCTATCACTAGAAATCCATATTTTTGTTTCCAACACTCCACACACATACTTTTAAATGTATCAAATGACATATCAGTATTGATATGATCATTGAATATATGACGTAAATTTAAATCATCCTGTTTGAACAAGATTAAATGATTACAGTTGTCTCTGATTAAGTGTTTTGGAATTGCTGTATATGATTGGGATAAATAGAGACAATCAATATCGTTATAACGTGACATTGAAAAATACAAACGAATATTATCTTATATATCGCAAGCAACATCATCAAATATAAATATTGAATTCTTACGCGCCTCTTCTGGTGGTAATACATCACAGTTATTGGAGAATTCATAATAACCTAATCCTTTTACATTTTCCAAGATCTTCTTTAAATATTGATATTTTGGCTGATGGAGAGACTTTGAATACACATAGACATTTTCAAATTTTAAACCATTGGGGTGTTCTAGGAGACTTATAACAACATTTGTTTTTGTTACAACAACAACAACATCAACATCAACAATAATAATAACAATAAAAATTGAAGAAAAAAAATATTATTGTTTTTTTTTTTTTTTTTTTTTTTTAAGAGTACCTGAATTTGAAGGACCACATAAAATTCCACGTATACTATTTGGTAACAATTCACCATGTTTCTTGTCACGACAATTTTTTGTATTTTGGAAATCAGCGTTTCGTATCGGTAAAACTATATTTTGTTTTATAAAACGCATTTTTTTTGCGATCGAACTAATTCCATCAAGGTTGTACACGTAATGGGTCAACAGCTAGATGCCGGCTTCCAGCAGCTAGATGCCGGCTTTCATCATCCGGATTCTAATGCTAGATGGCAGCAGTGCGGTGGTGGGGGGGTTGACAATTTTTGTTAATCTAATATATATATAAATATTTTATGCTGTGAAAAAAAAAAATCAATAAATAATATGATTTATCGTGACCGAAACGTTAGTCGTTATTCATTGTCGTCGAGGAGAGTTTGTGGTCGAGGGTTTGTTAATTCTATTATAAATTCCCTACCATTTGAACTACATGTACCCGGCTATCAATTTTGTGGTCCTGGTACTGATTTAAAAACACAATTGGCGAGAGTTGATCAAGGAATTAACAAGTTAGATAGTGCATGTAAAAATCATGATATTGCATACTCAAAATATAACGAGCTGCTGCCTGGGCTGTAACAAACGCCATGAAAGCTAAAGTTAAATTGGGGATGGGTTATGTTGATCGGAGCCAGAAGAAGAAGGAGAAGAAGCAGGTGAAAAAACAAAGAAAAATCCCGTTTCGAGTGGCCGTGAAAAGTGCACGAGATGCTTTAAAGAAAATACGACGAATCATCCCAATTCCAAAAGTTGGCGGTGCACTTCCATTCTTGCTTCCCCTATTTGCTGGTCTCTCAGCTATGGTTCACTAGCCGGCGGTACTGCGGTTGTTGCTAAAGCCATTACTGATGCTAGTAATGCTAAAAAACAGCTTCCTGAAAAACAACGTCATAACAAGACAATGGAGGAGATTGCTTTGAAGAATGATAATGGATTATTTTTGCGGCCCTACAAGACCGGCCTTGGTTTATACATGAATCCAGAAAACTAACAATGAAGCTACTACCGAAACGTCCTCCAAATGAACTAGATCTATATAAATATTGTAAAAATATCCCATATTTTCGTGGTGTTTTCATGCGCGACAATTTACCGCAGAGGCCAAGAAAAAATGAATGCGCAATTATAAATTTAGATGATTCAGGACATGGGGGGGGGGGGGCACTGGTGCGCTTACAGAAAGTGCGGTGTAGTAGCGGAATATTTTTATAGTTTTGGAAATTTACAACCATCGTTGGAGCTTGTTAAATATTTGGGTGCTGATACTACAATAAATTATTATAATTATATGAGATATCAAGATTTCAACACATACAATTGTGGACACCTATGTATTCAGTTTTTATTAACACCAGAAAATTTTTTATAAATAACTGTGATTTGTTCTAAAAATTTTTTTTTACTATGCCATCATCATCGTATACACTAACTGTTTGGTGGAAACAGTAGTAACATCACCGTCGATTATTTTAGACCCATTGATTTTGGCTCAAAAAACTACAAGTGCATTATATACTTTTCAATCGTATAATTCGATCGCTAATGTCGACAAAAGCTGTAATCAAATTCATATTGGTAACATTTTAATTATTATGCTACCGGTTGGAGTCTACGAAATACATGATATTAATCAATATGTACAAGAGTTTCTTCAACAATACAATAAGGACCACCCGAAAAAAATTACATTCACAACTCAAGCAAATAACAATACTTTACAATGGGAAGTGAGGTAGTAGAATAATCAAGTCACTCCTGGTCCAAGCTTCCAATTTTGTCCGCCAGAGTCGATAGTGGCGCTGCGATCGCTGTGAAAGATAGCATTCTGGTTTGAATTTTGGACGGCGCGAGGCTTGAATCTTGGGTGATGAGTAGTTGTGTTGACGAGGAGTGGAGGGGGGGGGCGGGACGTTGACATTAGCTGGAATAGATAACATTTGACCTTGGTTACGATATATTAATAAAAAATTAATTGGATGACGGACGGCTTTGATGTGATTTTTTGGAATAGATAACATTTACTGAGAAGTCATGAGCAAGTTCAAACTTGTTTGAATTGTCTTTTGTTCTAACTTTATTTAAAAATAGCTGGAATAGATAACATTTGACCTTGTTATGCGTCATTAATTGGATGACGGGCGACTTTGATGTGATGTTATGCGTCATTAATTGGATGACGGGCGACTTTGATGTGATTTTTTTTTAATTCGTTTAGATAACATTTTACTGAGAAGTCATGAGCAAGTTCGTTTTGAATCATCTCTTTTCTAACTTTATTTAAAAATAGCTGGAATAGATAACATTTGACATACATGTATTAACATCCTGTATTTTTTTAGGAGAGGGAACACTATAAAAGTGAAGTTCCCAACTATTGCAGTACCTCTTTACGAATTTATATTATCATTCAGAACTTAGTATATAATTTTATAAAAAAATTTTTTATTTCATTTGTTAGTGGACACCAGTGTTGAACGTTTGGTAACGTATAGTTTTATTTGAAATTTTTGTTTTAACGGTAAGTGTACACTTCATTAAAATATCATTATTGTGTAATTAAATATAATTGTTTCGAAAGATGGACACCTACGAACAAGATGTTATGCGGGCGGTAAATGCTGCACCCCAAGGTGGTAGCACGGCTATGACAAAGAAAGTGGAGAGAGCGTTGAGGCTCATCAAGACGGTAGAGGAAGCAGAGCGTTGGAGCATAATAAATAAGAAAAATTTACGTTTGTTTAAGCGTTTGCTTGCTTTAAAGAAAGAGAATCCTCTACGTCTGGAAGCGAATATTGGACTATGTAAATCATACCAGCGGCAACTTCACCAACGGCGTTTGGATTTAATGAAACAAGGTGGTGGGGTGGTTAAACGTCAAAATAGACATTTAATCTGGGAATTAATCGAAACTCACCACCAAGGCCGAGTGAAGACTGGTATGATTACCAATTTGGATTATAAAGATCCAAATATATTTTTCAACCGCGCATTTCCAATGTTTCGAAGACACGTTCGGCGTGAGCTAGTGAAGCATCCACTCAAGGTAAATAAAATTTAAGATTTGTAATTAAAATAGTCTAATGAGATCGTAAATTTTATTTCAGGTGTATATTGTGTTCACCGGTAATTTTATTAAGCCCACCACAAAAGAGGAGGATGTGAAAACATTTATAACGTCAGCGAAGGAAATGTATCAGACTACGGACATGCAGGAGTGGTACATTGATCATGTCAAAAACTACTTGATGAAAAAATTAGAAGAATTTCAGGAACGTGATAGCGGTTGGGCTCTTGACATGATCATAAATATTCGAGTCCACATGAATAAGTACTCTCCGATCACAGCGGAAACATTTTGTGAACTACCGCCCGCAGTTAGCAGTAGAAAAGCTGTGATAAATGTCAGAAATTTCGACCAACATTGCTTTTTATGGTCGATAATGTCAGCTCTTTACCCGGTTGAAATACATCCTCAACGCTTAGAGAAGTACCCGCACTACAAGCATCATTTGAAATATGATGGATTAAAATTTCTCATGTCTCTAGATCAAATTAATAAATTTGAAAAGATGAACCCGCATTTATCGATTAACGTGTACGGCTACAATATAACTTTTGTTCGTGGTTTAGAAGTTTTTCCTGTACGCGTTAGTTCGAATACTGCGGGGCAAAAAATTCACCTTCTGGCTGTGGAGAATGGGAACAGTCACCACTTTTGCTGGATAAAAAATTTGTCAAAGTTGGCTCGATCAGGTTTAAAGAGTAACAGACACAAAATATATTTATGCGATCGATGTCTCAACTATTTTTCATCTGAAGATAAACTCCAGCAACATTTAGTAAATTGTGGTGAAAAAGAAGAGGTGCGGGTACGCATGCCTGAAACTGATGACGAGCGGTTCGTTGAGTTCAAAGATTTCAACAGCAAGGAACGTGTTGGGTATATGGTGTACGCGGACTTTGAGGCACTCTTGGTACCACAAGACCATGAACACATGGAAACGGATCATGGGTCTTATACACAAAATATTCAAAAACATGTACCCTACAGTGTGGGGTATTATGTACATTGTACCCATGATCCTAACCAATCATTCTACAAGGCATACCGTGGTGCTGATTGTGTCAAGTGGTTTGTTCGTGAACTAGAACAAGTAGCGTACACATTAGAAAAAAAAATAAAACACGTTGAACCAATGCTTCCGCTCACCGTCGAACAAGAACTGGATTTTATGTCAGCAGAGAAGTGTCACATTTGTGAAAAAGATTTCGTATCCAATTCCATACGTGTTCGCGACCATTCACATCGCACAGGTAATGCAAATTATTTATTATTTTTATAAAAAAAATTTCATCTAATTTTATATTAATCTATCTTAGGTATCTACCGAGGAGCAGCCCACCAACTTTGTAATCTACAATATCAAGATTCAAGGGTGATACCTGTTGTGATGCATAATTTAAGTGGATACGATTCACATTTTATAATTGAACCTCTGCGGACGGTAATCGACGGTCATGTTGATGTGTTGCCCATCAACAAGGAAAAGTACATCAGTTTCACCAAGCATGTCTCGGACATTCAATTAAGATTCATCGATTCCTTCCGATTTCTCGCAGACAAGTTAGAAAATCTGGCCTCACATTTAGATAATAACAAAAAATCTATTTTACATAAAGAGGTAAATAATAAAAATAATTTTTTTAAGACAGGATTGTAATTTGTTTTTTCTAATTTTTTTTTAGGTCAGTAATGATGAACAATTTCAATTGTTAACGAGAAAAGGTGTATTTCCATATGAATACATGAGTAGTTGGGAACGTCTCCAAGAGACACAATTACCACCAAAGGAGGCGTTCTACAGTGTGCTAACAGATGAACACATAACGGATGAGGATTATGACCATGCTATACAAGTATGGAACACATTCAATTTACATACACTTGGTGAATATTCAGACTTGTATATGAAAACTAATGTGTTACTACTTGCGGATATTTTTGAAAATTTCCGTGAGACTTGTATGCATAGTTATAGCATCGATCCCAGCCACTATTACACACTCCCTGCCTATACATGGAACGCCATGTTGAAATACACCAATATCAAATTGGAATTGTTCACGGATATTGATGACTTGCTGTTTATCGAGAAAGGAATCAGAGGAGGTGTAAGTCAATGCTCCAATCGCTATGCTAAAGCAAACAATAAGTACATGGAAGAGGGGTATGATAAGACTCAAGAAGATGTCTACCTTATGTATTATGATGTGGTGAACCTATATGGTGCAGCAATGTGTGGATACCTTCCAACCGGAAATTTTAAGTGGGTCGACACACCAAACATCGAGGATGTTGCAGATAATTCACCAGTCGGGTACATTTTAGAAGTAGACCTTGAAATACCCCAACATCTACATGATTACTTTAGCGATTTACCGCCATGTCCGGAGACAACGAAACCACCTGGATCAAAACAAAAATATCTGCTGTCAACCCTTTACAATAAGACCAACTATGTCGTGCACTACCGGAATTTAAAACTGTATACACAACTCGGTGTTAAGGTAACAAAATACCACCGTGTGTTACAATTCGATCAATCTGCATGGTTGAAACCATATATTGAGTTCAATACCGAAATGCGCAAGAACGCCTCAAATGAGTTTGAAAAGTCTCTATACAAACTCATGATTAATGCCATCTTCGGTAAGACCATGGAGAATTTGAGGAAACATCGGGTTGTGTACATACGAAAAAATTGGGATGGAAAACATGGTGTGAAGAAATTAATTGCCAAATCCAATTTTCATAGTATGATGGTGCTCGACAATGACGTCAGTATTGTGGAGATGAAGAATACCTGTATATTTTTCAAAATACCGATTTACCTAGGGTTCGTTGTTTTGGACACGTCGAAAATAAAACCACAAGAATTCCACTACAAATATATGTACCCTCGATATGGTCAAGAAAATGTACAGCTCTTATATACGGACACCGACAGTCTGATATATAAAATACGCAATATTGATGTCTATGAGGTCATGAAGCAGGATATTGATCTTTTTGATACGGCTGACTATGCACCCGACAACGTCTATGGTATGCCACTACGTAACAAGAAAGTCAAGGGCTTAATGTCCGATGAAAAGAATGGTGATGTTATGCTAGAATTTGTCGGATTACGTAGCAAAATGTATACCATTCGGGTGCAAAATAAAAAAGAGACTAAACGATCCAAGGGATTTTACTATGTTCAGCAAAGCATCCAGTCTAAGCGACACCGGTTGACTACCATCAAACAGCAGAAAGTGGGCTTATCACCATATGATCAGAAACGATACATTACTCACAATTCATGTGAAACAAAACCATGAGGTCACTACAGCATTAATTGTTGAGTGTAAGTATTTTATATTTTTATGTTTTTAATATTTCTCTAATTTTGCTGTTGTGTTTCAGAAATGTGTCCTGCTGTTGTCCTCGAAGTAATAAAAGTGTTAATCGAAACAAAAAAAGTAGTGCGCAAGAACAATTTACAGACAAAATAAAAGTGGTGGGGGTTAAAACAACTGCGTGTGGTGGGGTTAAAACAATTCATAGTGTAGATTATTCTAGAAAACAATTTAGTGTGCAAAACAAAATGCAGGACTTTGGTAGTCATAACAGTGATAACAACAACAACAACAACTGTGTTGTTAATGTGATTAAAGAAAATTGTAGTTTAAGTACTATAAACAATGTGTTAACAAACTATTTTAAAACATTGGTTAATATGGCAATTAAATGTGCTCGACCGGAAACTTTAAGCTTCCTCATTGATAAGATAGAACAAATGGGCTTAGAAGTGAAATTTTCCCCAACGTCAGACAATGAAGACAATCAAATTTGGAATTGGATTTTAAAAAATATCCACTCTGGACAAACAGATGGAATTGTAGGACTATCAATATTTGAACAATCTTACTACAGTGTATTTACATCAGACGAGTTGTCTGACTATGTTCAAGTGAAAGAAATCATTGAAAATTATCTCATGAAGAAAGATGATTGGGAAGATGGTGATGATGATGATGATGATGATGATGATGACAGTGGACACTTTTCAGAATAATAATGTATTTTCGATAATTTATAAATATATATATTTTTTTTAAATATTATTACAATACAACATTGTTTTATTTATTTATTTATTTATATGTTGTAGATAACAATTTTGCAATAAATAGTATTACATTCTTATCTTTAATTATTTTTATCATATTATAAATACATTTCCTTTTTTTAAAACACACAAATATGTTCACAAAAGCGGTCCACTATAACAAAAATTTTTTGTTACAAGTATGTTCACAAAAACGTTCCACTATAACAAAAATTTTTTGTTACAAGTATGTTCACAAAAACGTTTCATTATAAAAGAAGACTTTTTTCATCAATATATGAATCGTGGGAAGAGTCGAACCCTAACCACCGGACTTTAACTTTGGATCAACGTTTAGCTAAGACCTTTTCCACTAAATAAATGTTTGGATCGTGAACTTTTTGTAGTTCTTCGGCATAGAAACCACCCTTTATATCGTCGTTGTTGTAGTCCTTCAGTAAATATGTTCTTGGATTTGTAAGTTTCACCTCGCGAATGGTGAATATTTCTGGTGTCCATGATGGATGAAAACGACGAGCAAACGTCGTTCTAAATTTACTTATCCTTACATGATCACCAACTGTAAATTTTTTTTTCGGACCCACCATCTTAATATGATTGTATGAATCTTTTAAAATCTGTTTTTCGTTTTGTTTATTGACTTGTGATGGCTTCATCCTTATCGTTCGATGGTATGAATTATTGTACTGTTTAATCAATTCCGGTAACACTTTAATCCATTTATAATTACCATACAAACTAAAATGTTTGTACATCATCGATTTCAGCGTGCGTATAAATCTTTCCACAATACACGCTTTTTTAGTCGAGTATACAGAATAATGGTTTATGTTGTACTTTTTCATCAATCTCTTAAATTTTTCATTATAAAATTCCGTACCATTATCAGTTTGAAGGTTTTCCGGTGTTCGGTCTTTTATAATCTGTTCCATAGCATTAGTGACATCCACCGCACTCTTGGACTTTAGTGGAATAGCCCAGCTATATTTGGAAAAGCAATCGATGACCACCAAAATATACTTAAAGTTAGCATTTTGTCTTGCATAGGGAATCATTTCTATCAAGTCACCTTGAAATAAGTCATTGAGTCCCTTTATGATTACACGCCTTCTTTGATAAGTACGTCGAGCTGGTTTATGTAACTCATTCACAACAATTCGTCTTTTATCCATCTATTAATTTATATTTGATACCAATGTCAACATGTAGTAACATAGAGTCATGTGCAGACATTTAACTTTTAGGTATACCAAATGTTAAATAATCGTTTGATCTTAATGTATTAAGTTTGTTTTTATCTATAATAGTATCGTTTTTGAAGACTTCACAGTAATTCGGCTTAATATTTAAATAATGTATCACTCCAGAGATCGGAAATCTAAATAAGTAAACCCTCGTATTATTTTCTAATATATACCATGCAAAATTAGTGGTTGGGTCTTGATTGAATTGTGTTGGTATTGTATTTCGTATTGATATTTGAAAATAACCATTTAATTTTTTCAGACTCTCGTTAAATATTTCAGCAGTTTTATTGATTTCACCACTAACATGATTTATAAGGGTGTATACGTCCACAGCATCAGTTGAAAATTCTGGACTTGCTACATTACTTATTTTTTTATTTTTTGCGTCAAAATATGATTCTTCATCATCATCTAATGACAAACACTTTTCTGTAAGACTTTCCAAGTTCACAACATCTTGCTTATTAATAGGTTTCCCGACATTCACAATTCGTCTTTGTTTTGCATCAAAGCAATTATTTCCGCCATTACATCGAAGTATTGATTCATTATGCGATGTATATGAATCTTGATAATTTTTGAAGAGAGGACGTCCAAATTTATCTATACCGTTCATACTGAGCTCTCAGTAATCAATGATATAGTTTAATAATTGCTTATAATAAATATAAAATCTAAACAGGTCTGTTTAGAAACAGCTCGGTTGAATACTGGTCTGTATCTAAACAGGTCTGTATAAATACAGGTCTGTATAAATACAGGTCTGTATAAATACAGATCTGTATAAATACAGGTCTGTATAAATACAGCTTTTGACCTGTTTAATACTGGTTTTGACCTGTATTAATACTGGTCTGTTTAGAAACAGGTCTGTTTAATACTGGTTTTGACCGGTTTAATACTGGTCTGTTTAGAAACAGGTCTGGTTTTCAGTATATTATATTTTCCTCTTTCAACTCTTGTATTAAACTGTTTATTTCATTTTGATGGCTGAAATTACCCGCGTCACGTGATGCGCATAACAGCCGTAACCTGTCGCACAGCTCGTCAATTTATTTTGATTTTCGTTTACGGATAGATAGTTTTTTATAGTGCTAACGATCCCTACGTTATTAATCACATCAATTACCTTACCACCAATTTCATAACGAATTTCATGAAACATAAATGATATAGCATTCGATATGAAGCTGGCTGCATTTGTAGCATCATCAGTCACTTGACCTTCGATATTTAAAACACTTTCACTTGGTAATGTGTACAAGTCTTGTGATTGAATACAAATTCTACTCTCATCGCTTGACTCAAATTTCGATGAATTATAAGCTTGGTGGTTGTGATACTCTAGTCCTGTAATAACATTATCGTACTCAGGTACATTGGTCACTTCTAATATTTCTGCCATTCTTCTTCTTCTTCCTCTTAATACAGTTGAATTTTATTCGTATAACTGATTTCTTTATTTTAAGCCAACAACTAAATTTTACCCAACAATTGGCCGTTTTAGTTTTAAGCCAATTGATTGAAGAAATTTTCTATTTTCGTATGATAATTGTTTGTGATTTTTTATTCTATTGTTGTTCGACTGAGGTTGTTTTGTCGGACGGTTTGTAGAAACACTGCCTCCAGCATAACGTGTAGGATGATTAAATACAAACCCCATGATATCTTTTTCAAGTGTAATCCAATTGTAATGTTTTCACCTCGAAAGTTAACTAATTTACCAGTTTGGTCCACTAACATAAGCGTAATGTTGTTTATAGTTTGACAGTTGATTGGTAAATAAATAACATTCATAGGATGTATCACAATTTTATAGCCTGGTGGTAGATTTGGTGAAAAATGAAACAATGTGTGACTGATTTCATTGTTATGATACGATCCATTTGTAATATTACATTGAACATAAATTGTTTCTACAGGTAAAATATTAACTGTATTGTCACTTTCATGTCTTTTATTTGCTTCTAGTTTTCGTTTATTAAATCCCAACATACGACAAACAGAGTCTGATGGTTCACAGTTTATTATCACAGTACACTTTATTTCACATTTTAATGTATTTGTGTTAGCATTTATTTGTAGTGTGACCTCATCACCTACAGCTTCTTTTAAATAACGTTCAATATCTTCAACTTCGTAAGATCCTGGAGGTATTTCTACGACTTTATCACCGTAATAAAACATACAATTTTCATTATGTATGTTCGGTATCGAATTGTAAGCTTGTAAATCTACTACACCCATTTCATAATTTTCATTTTTATCCAATTCAATTGGTGGAGAATAGTCTGTTGTTAAAAAAGAGCTATCCCCTGTAAAAGTAAGCATGTACGACATCTTGATTTTGAATGAAGTGAATACAAGACTTGCTGGTTTATTTATTTAATAAAAATTGTATACATAGATGTCCACAATACGGAGTATTAAACTGTTGTTGTCTATCGAAATTATATTGAATGTCACATCCGTTAAAATATTGAATGACTTCCACTGGAGGCCTCAAATTACCAAAGCTATCATAATAGATAACATTGCGATTATATTTTTTATATGCCGTCCAGTGTGTGCCACTATTTTTAGATACATCATGGTTGATAATTCCTGTTTCATATTTATATGGTCTTTTGGGTAGGGTGTCACGCATAAAAACACCACGAAAATACGGAATTTTAAATTTTTTAGCATACGCACGTAGCTCCGTATCGTAAAGTGCTCTACGTGGTAGCGTTTCAATTAGTTTTTTGCTAAATATAATCCCATGCCTTTGTTGTATGGTCTTAAATATAAGCCTTTACCCATTGCTATTGCTTCCATTGTTTTGTTGTGTCTTTGACTCTCATTAAGTTGATCGCGAGCACTTTTATAATTTGTAACAGCTTTAGCAATACCTGACGCTCCACCTGCCAAAGCACCTAAAGCAGAGAGTCCTGCGAATATGGGAATTAATGGAAGTACACCACCAGACTTTGGAACCGGTATTACACGTGTGGGTGCTTTAATACGTTGACCTCGCACGGCTGCTTTTGCAATTTTTACTGCTGCTTTTAAGTCCGTTGGTTGTGATTTTTTCAATGTATTTCGTGCCTTTCGCACTGATGCTGTAAAGTTTATAGTTTTCTTTGATTTTTTCGTCTTTTTCTTTTTTAATCCCATACCAAGTGAAGTTTTTGCCTTCATGGCGCCTGTAACGAATAAAGCGGATGCTTTCTCACCAATTGTTGAATCAGGTGCTTTGGCACGTTTCCAAGCGGCTTCAGCTAATTGTTTATCTGCTATATGGCGCTCCTTTAAGTCTTTACTTTTTGAATATGCTATATCATGTACCATACAAGCCTGATCCAATGCGTTTTTTGGTTTATCACCACGCGCTAATCGTTCTGTTAGCTTTGTTCCAGGACCACAATATCGATAAGTTGGTATGTGTAACTCAAACGGTAATTTATTTATAAGTGTGTTAACAATACCGCTTCCTTTGTGTTGTTGCTTCTGACGTGACATACTTCGAAATGTTTTAAATAATTAGATTCACCATATATTTAAATGTTTATAAAATGGTTTGTTTTGAAATTTTAGTCTTAGTTACATTAAAAATGCGTTTCCATAAACAACAGCCCGCTCTGAGTGTTGAAAATTTAATACCAGAAAATACAGACACACAAACATATCATGGTCCTCTATTTTCAGATTCACTACGAACAATAATATGTGGCGCTAGTGGGTGTGGGAAAACCAATCTAATGTTGAATTTAATTTACGATAAAAACGGTTTACGTTTTGAAAACATTTACGTTTATAGTAAATCTCTTTATCAACCGAAATATAAATTGCTGGAAGCAACTTTAAAACTGGTGGAGGGGGTCGGCTATTTTCCATTTAGTGATACCAGTGAAATTCTTAGTCCGAATGAAGCTCGTGAAAAAAGTCTTTTTATTTTTGATGATGTGAGCTGTCATTCACAACAGCGAATCAGGGAATATTTCAGTATGTCGCGCCATAGAAAAATTGATTGCTTTTACTTATGTCAGAGCTACGCACGTATTCCAAAACATAACATTAGAGATAACGTCAATTGTTTGGTCCTATTCAAAATGGACGAATTGAATCAGAAACACGCATTCTACGATCATGTAGGTTCTGATAGGAATTTTCAAAAATTTCAAGATTTATGTCGACATTGTTGGATGTCTCCAAATGGATTTGTTGTAGTAATGAAAAATTTCCCTCTGAATGCTGGACGGTACAGGAATGGATTCGATGAATTTATTGAAATATAGTTTTCTCTATAATATCTGCGATAAATAGTTTTTAATTATGTCGCTTTCTTTGATTTAAATTTATTATAAAATGTGATAAATACTTTTTTAATGATATTTAAGTCGCTTTCAGTGATTTAAACTAATTACTGGGGGTATAAATTAAAAAAAAAGCCTTAAACTTATTAGTATTAAACGAAAAATGCTTCAAACATTTTTATATTTGCACTATTTGTTGCACAGAAGTAAGTTTTAAAAATTTTGTGTTCATATTTTTAACTCGTGAATAATAATAATATTTATTAATTGTGTAACTTTTGTTTTAGTGGAATGGAACAAAGCCCTAGAAGTGCTCACTGAGCTAATTGAGCACAAAAATTTTCAAGACCGTAGAGTCTTCGAAATCGTCTATTTGTTGACGATGAGTAAGTCTCAAAATTTTTTTATTTTTCTTTACAATAATTTATTAAAGGTTTTGTTTTATTATTTTTTAGAGCCGGATCATTACTTTATTCGGTCAGTCGGTCAGTGAGGATCGCTCAACAATTAGTTGAGAGTGCTTTACCGGATGAAAGTGAGTTCATTGTATACTTTTCTTCTTTTGTAAAATTTCTAATGTTTTTTCTTTCTTTTTTTCAGGTTAATATTAATTACTATTTTTTATTTATTTATTTTTATTATAAATATATTTAAACATTAAAAATATTTAAGAAGCTTGGACCAGGAGTGACTTGATTATTCTACTTGAGGTGTAGTGAAAAACTCTATTTCAATAGGGAGAACTCGATTGGCTCATTGTTGGGTTTCAGTCAGCGTGAATTAGATGCCAATTATTTACACTCATCAGATTTACCCGTAAATATTAACAAAGTAGACGTTATCCGTATCGAGAGCAATATTACAACGGGAGCCTATATTAATAACAAATTGGTGCATACATTACACGAATTCTATCCGATGGTGGAGCCAAGCTATAAAATAGTCGAAGTTCCAAAAAATATCATTTATTTGCCTGTGAAAGTTAAGAAGCTAACATCTCTAACAATTAAAATTACTGATCAAAACGGTAACTTAATTGACTTTCGTGGTGAGAATATTATCGTACGTTTACATCTATGTCATGATAACGCACAACAATAGACAACAACAATCAACATATAGTATCAAGCCGTTATCCTGAAGGAGAAGGATGCGAGTCGTTTTGATCATGCCAATTTGACGGATATAAAAGTATTTTTAAACTCGGATGTGTATTCATATAGTGATCTCAATATAGATTTTCAAAATAATCGATATGCTTTACTATACGAAATGTATTCAAAATTTCAAGAATCATATTATAAAACTAACAGTCAACCACTCTTATCACCACAACAATTCAAAGAAATAGCTCCCATTGCCCTCATAAATTGTTCACACCAAATGGATGAAATAAAGAATGGACCAGTGGATCTTAAAATTGAATTCAAATTTAAATCTAATATTCAACCTAATACTAGTGCATATTGCCTAATTTTACATGATCGTATGGTCGAATATAATCCACTTACAAATGATGTAAAAAGATTATAAATAAAAATTATATTATTATTTAAAATAATTTAGTTTCCTTTTTCCCTTTTATCAACTTCCTGTTTACAGGTTTTTAAATTTAAACAATAATAACCACATGTATCCACACAAAAAATTTGGAGATAAAATTAGCTTGTATAAATAGGACTTTTGCGAGTTATTTTACTTTAGTCAGTTTCATTACAATCGTATTAACATTATTTTTACAATGGAAGCCGAAAAGGTATTTTCAAAAATTAAAAATAGTTTTTATTCACGTTTTTTGGGGAGTTCATCAGTGCCAAAATTTGTTGAAATGTATGTGTATGATCAAGAGCGTGATGCTAATTTTACGAAGTTTCAAGTTCAATTAGCAATTGAGAAGGTGGTTAGGGAGTATGGATCAATTTTGAGTTTCTACTCGGTCAAGTATCCAATGCATGGTCTAAGTAGTATGCAAAATTTGATGGAAGCATTACAAAAAACGAATGAGTTTTTTTATTACGATCTAACAAAATATACAGATCTATTTGCAAAACGTATAGCGCTACCATTTTCTTTACGCAATACTAATTGATCAACAAATTATTATTTTTTTTTTTTTTTTGCTTATACTTAAAATTAATAGTAAAAAAAAAAACATTCATATAGATTTTAAATGTATTCCGCTGCCAAGTGTGTCGAGAGGTCTTCAATGTTCATATATACCACTGCGACAACTTCCATTCGGTGTGTGATGGATGTTTTTTTCTTCCAATCGCATCAAACAGCGCTGCAATAGATAGATGTCCTATATGTCGCAAACATAAAGAATTTACAAAAAATCAAGTATTGGAGAGGACGATGGCTATGGAAGTTGTGTGTCCTAACGATATGTGTGGGAAGAAATTACCAATATCGAAATTTCGAGATCATGAGAGTGATGACTGTGTGAGCATGGCTATCACACGATGCATACTCCCATTGTGTAATTGGAAAATGTTTACAAACTCTCAAGATTAGATTAAACATCTTCTTCTCTTCCATGGAATTCAGACACATGATGTTATCGATACAGCGGAGCAGCTTAATTTGTTATTAGAATACAAAAATAATGAAGGATGTAAAGAAATTATGAAATTTATTCGATTCGGTGATAATTTTTTTTATATTCATTAGAGTAATGAATTATTAAAGGTTGAATTTACAATAGTTCCCATCATATTAAAAAATAGGTTAGCTATTGAAATATGCTTTTATGATGCAGATACTATGTTATCATTTAAAAATATTTTATGGGCTAAAACCAATTTTGAATTTTCCATATCATACAAACAAATTCAAAGATTGTTTTCTGATGGGACAGAAAAGCGGGTTTTTCAGTTTTTGTGCAATATTATTAGATAAAAAAATTTTTTTACATCCTACGTTTTTTATCGTAAAACTATGTTTAAATAATGTTTTGTTTTCATTAACTAAAACCCATTATATGCATAGAAAAAAAATAAATGTGTTAAACGTGCATCTTTTTTAATAACTTCTTTGTGTCGTCTTTATACACTCTAAGGTTTTATATATTTGTTTATAAATATATAATAAATATTGATTTTAGAAACAACATAAAAACTAATCTCACAAAATTAGACGTAATAGTATACCCTTTGTATATTTTAATATAATTTATTAAATTTATAAAAAATAAATATGGGTATATGATTTTTATTATTTGTTTGTAAATGATATATAGATATACAATATTACCATCATCAATACACCATATTCAATGCGTCGGCAATTTTTTTGAAAGATGATTAGGGGGCTTTTTTCCTGATATGATTTTAAAAATTAACTCCTTCAAGAATTTAGTGTTTCTACATCATTCGCTTACAACAAAATCGTTTTCTCTCAAGTTATTAAAAATGAATAAAATTATTATAATCAAGTATTTTGTATGCATTATTGTGTCTTGTGGTGTCATATCACATATAGTGGTCAACAATCTCCAAATACATGAAATTAAAAATGATATTAAAAAAATTAATTTCAATTTCAATAAAAATTACGAAACAATACAAGAAGAGTCTTCTTCAAACGATTCGAATATAACAAACACAATCAACGATTTGTTTCTTTTGGAAATTATGAACGGAATAGAAGATGCACAATCAAAACAATTGCAGTATTTACTGTACATTGAAAGAAACATTACGAGGAACATTAAAAATTTTATAAAAGATCTGACTGGTGTTTTAATGTATAATATAAAACACATCATTAATAACCCCGAAAAAGTCAAGCAACCCCCTGGTATGATTTTTCTTTGCGTTGTAAGAATGTGCTTTTTCATTCATTTTAATGTTTTATTTTAGATCAATTTTTTCAAATCAGTATAATCTAATATATTCTTAAATATCATAAATAACTTTGGTATTTAAAATTTTTATATCCATTTTTTATTTTAAAAATTTGCATTTATTTATCCTAATTTTCAAAAAAATAACAATTTTTATATTCTAATCCCTCAATAAATAATGAATAAATATAATATAATAAATAGTGCTCATTTTTCGAATTTAGGTCAGATAAAAATGAAAATAATGAAATAAAAACTCTTAGAAAAACCTAAAAGATAAACATCTCATAATTTAAATATCAAAATTGAAAATTAATGTCAAAAAATAAGCTTAAAATCATATATTTTTTTATGTATAGGTGAAATTGAGGCCAAAATATGCGTTTTGTTTTTTTCGAAGCCTTATCTATCGAAAACGGTGAGGTTTAGCAAAAAATACCTAGAGTCAAAAAGTATTTAGAATGGCCCAAAATAAAATGGCATATAGTTTTCAAATCAAATTTTTAACCAAAACCACAAAATAATCTTTATTTTCGTCGCTAAGAAGCGGGTCAAGGAAATTGAAATAACGGCCGAAAACAACGCCAAACGACATGTTGCGAAAAAGAAAACCAACTAGCCTCCTAGACCCCGCGCTAACTTCCTTACACGATAGCAACCAGCGGAAATAAGTGTATTAAAATGTTTCTTTTGGAACTGCGATGGTATTAGCCATTTTTTTTAAATATAGATAAAAAACAAATTAAATTTCGATGAATGTATTCGCTTTTGTTAAAAAATTTGATGAACTTTTTTTGGCACATTTATGGTTTCTTGTATGCATCTCTAATGAATTTTCATTGTTAATTTTTTATTGTTAATCATTCTTCTCAAATTTATGTTGCTAATTTAAATTCTATCAAATTGTTATTTTTTGTTAAACATTTTTCTTAAATTTTATTGTTAATCTAGATTCTGTGAAATCGTTTGCGATGATTCATAAAAATATTTGATAAGATACCAACTCCTGTAATGCCTTCTATCTATTATTATTATGCATATAATTAAAACTCGGGAAAATTCGGTAAATATATCTTTTAACAAATATTTTATTTGATATAAAAAAAATTGTCACTTGTAAATGTTTTCTTCCCAGTATGAATTCGTTTGCGTTTCAATAAAAAATTATAGTTTTACCACAGTTCGCACATAAATGTAATTTTTCTGTTGTAAATTTTTTATTCACTTACAATTAGTTTTTTCAGTTTTTAACTTCTCATCCTTAATAAACATCGTATTAATAATACACAAAAATTTAATCTTCCATTTTTTATAAATTTTAACACTGAACACTGTAGAACTTATTGTAGGGGTACGCCATTTATAGGGTTTTATCATAGTTTTGAGTTCAGAAGAATACTCAATTTATTAAATTGAATTAATTATCCATTAATTACATCAATAATTGTTAATTTTGTTTTCCACAAAATAATAATTATATAAAAAATATATCTAACAAAACGTTTTAAATTTATAATTTTTGGGCGGAAACAACATGTGTTACCAAATAATATTTCATTGTATAATATCAACGATCTCACTAGCATAATTAGATGCTTGACCATTGATGTTAGTGCTAAAGTTGGATCCCTACAAACACCTTTGTATTATGTAGTCGAATATACGCAATAAAAAATAACTATTTACTTTTCTTTATAATTGAACATTCACTTAACACAGTAATGTTTGATATGTAGCTTCTACGTGGCTTGTATGTTTCTAGAACAAGTACACAGTACACTATAAAATACAAGAATTGAAAAAAGATTTCTAAGCTTTTTACTGTCGCAAACTTGTATTCTGTGTTCAAAAAAAAAATTTTTTTTTGTAATCTTATACTACCAACAATATTTCCATAATTTTCACTTACATCACCCACCCCCCCTTCTTGAAAATTCATTCAAAATCATCGTCGATTTAACCCGCGAAACAGAAATTCATGATTACTTTTGGAAAATTGCTAAATCTTTTTATATATGTAAAATAGCGCACAATCACAAAATTGAAGATATTCCTCTAAGAAATTTTTAAATAAACAATATAAAAACTAAAAAAACACTGAATATTATTTGTGTTCCAAAAATACTTTTTCAAAATTTAATAATACCTTATAATTCCATCCTCCCTGAAAATTTCTTCAAACCATAGAAGATTTAAATGACGAAAGAGAAATAATTCTTTCACTTTCATCACCCCCTCCCTTGAAAATTTATTCAAAATCATCGTCGATTTTAACAACGAAAAGCAAATTTAAAATTTCTTTTGGAAAATTACTAAATTTTTTGATGAATGTAAAATAGCGTACATTCAGAAAATGAAGACATTCAATTAAAAAATTATTAAACAAACAACATAAAAACTAATAAAACATCGTTGGAATGTTATCCGAGGTAAAAATTTTTTTTGAAATTTAATACTACCTTATATATCCATCACCCTCCCTTAAAATTTCTTCAAACCATGGACGATTTAAACGGCGAAGCAGAAATTTATAATTGCTAGACGAACTTTTTTTTTTTTAATTTATATGGTGAAATATTTAAATCGCACAATTGCTTTTTTCTCCACCAAATACAAAATTAAAGAAAAGAATTCTAATCTTTTTAACATTCGCAAACTGCAAACACTAATTAATTGTATTCTGCTTTCAAAAATATTTTTTTGAAATTTAATGGTACCAACAATATTTCAATAATTTTCACTTTCATCACCCATCCCCCTGAAAATTTATTCAAAACCATCGTCGATTTAAACGGCGAAAAAGAAGTTTTATATTGCTTTTAGAAAATTGCAAAATTTTGTGATTTATGTAAAATAGCGTACATTCAGAAAATTGAAGACATTATAAAAAACTAATAAAACATCGTTGGAATGTTATCTGTGTTGAAAAATACTTTATTGAAATTTAATAATACCTTATTAATCATCACCCTCCCTAAAAATTTCTTCAAACCATCGACGATTTAAATTGGCCAAACAGAAATTCATAATTGCTTAACGAACTTATTTTATTTATATGGTGAAATATTTAAATACCCAAAATCGCACAATTTCTTTTTTCTTATACATTTTAATTCAAAGAACTGTTTTTCTCCATTTAAAAAATCCAATATAACACTTGAAAATAATTTTCCTTCAGTATGAATCCGCTTACGTTTCAATAAAATAAAAGTTTCTATATGGAGCCAACATAAATAGGCACACATCACTCTCACTGAATATTTCCTTCTAAACCATCGATGAAAATAAAACCGATAACACTTCCATGAAAATTTTCTAAACATGTTAGCTTTTTTTTACTTTCGCAAAAAAAAAAAAAATTGATTTTATATAACTTAGTGAGTTCGTGAAAAACTTTCTCTTTTCTTATTTATTCTCGTGGAAAAAAAACAACAATTTTAATACGTTTTACTCCATTGAAAAAACATTACATGCCAAAACTGTGGTGAAATGGTTAAATATTTAAATCGCTAAAATCACACAATTGCTGCTTTTCATATTTATATTTTAATTCAAACAAATGTTTTTTTCTCCATTTTGAAAATTCGGTAAATTTATTAAAATGTTTTTTTTTTCCAGTATGAATTCATTTTAGTTTTACTACAGTTCTTACATAAATATATTTTTTCTGTTGTAAATTTGTTTTATTCACTTATAATTAGTTTTTTAGCTTTTAAATTATCGTCCTTGATAAACAGGAATAAACATCGTATTAATTCACACAATTTTTATTTTCCTTTTTTTTTTTACAAATTTTCATTTGGTTAAATATTTTAAACTTTCTTTCAATTTAAACACTGAACACTTTTGTATTGTGTAGCCCGATGCACCATAAAAATTATGTTTTAAATTGAACATTTATTCACTTTACTGTGTTTGTGATATGAGCTTCCAAGTCATACAAGGCGACGTGGCTTAAATGTTTCTAAAAGAACTGAAGTATGTATACGTACCATAGAGGTAATATAAAATAGAAGTGTAAAAGCATAGGAAACGTAATAAGTGAATGATTGAACGCTAAAAAAAACTGAAAAAAGAGACCGTTTTCTTCTTTGTCTCGCAACCTGCCAACGCATGAATATTTTGAATTATTATATAAACACGTGCATGTCTGTGTATTTAGAATATACGGAACCTAGAATTTCTCAAAGCTTCTTAAAACTATTCTCCTATGTTATTATCTTGAAAAAATGGGAAATGTTGCTGTATTTGTGCTGATAAAAACGAGCACCATCCGAAAAGAAAAATGAGTAAGTTTGCAGTGAATTTTAATGAAATATTTTGGTCATTTTGATGTTAATTTTTTGGACCTAAAAAGTTTATTATCGCAGTATTTCAGGTTACCTAAAGACGAAAAACTGGGAACAAAGTGGATAAAAGCTTTCTGGTTGGCCACTAGCGATCTTTTAAGAAAAAAATTTAGTATGCAATTAATCCTTTTCGTCCTAGTGATTACAAATATTTTGAAGGTCATTTGAATAAACAAAGTGTTCCAAGCAAAAATCTTCCGCAATTATGCGAAAATGTTAGGAAGAACCTCATGAGGAACGGCCATATGCAAGAAGTTTCGCGGAGATTTGGTAGATATTCTATCCCAATACTAACCTCGTAGTTTGTACTTTGAATTAAAATAAAATTATCAGCTCTTTTAACAATAATCATTCGTTTATTTTTCAATTTAAACTGAAACCTCTTTGTGAACGACTCTTTATTTTTAGTATTTAGGAGATAAGAATGTTTGTTTCAATCTTTTTCATATTTTGAACTTCAACATTGTCTTTAATAAACTCTTTGGATACCAAGACATTTTGCATACCCATTTTGTTTAGTATTTTAGGTTCTAGGAAAAACAAAAGTTTCGTGCATAATATAGGAATTATTTATTTAATTTAGTACAATATTTTTTACACCCATTCTTCATCATCTTGAATATACAAGGTCAATTCTTGGTTTTATATAAATTTAAAAATTAGTAAATAGGACAGATCATTTTGTAAAAAAAAAACGGCGTGAGTGAATAATTCTGCTCTACGGTGGAATCATTACTGACGACTGTTTCAAACAAATAATTTCCCAGCATTACTTTATTTTTTTATTATCATTTTTGGAAAAAATATTTTGACATCACATGACATTGACACATCATTGACAACGCATGTTAGCATATCATAGAAATAATATTATTACCTCTATGTTGTATATAGTTTATACTGGTCTAGAGACGAAGATAGACATACTGTCCCCTTTTTTTGGTCTCTTTCTATGACGATCAACATTCTGGACAATCACTTTACATCTCTATGTTATATAACCTCTTTGATACGTACACAGTACTTACACTCAGGCAACAACGTTAAGTTAGGATTTTTTTCCGGTGTTGCTAGTTGTGATAATAAAAATAAATGTTATATATTTTTTTTAAACAAATAAAGATAACGACTAACACATGACTTTTGACTATGGATAGTAGAGGTATAGTGGGCGCTGCGAGTGACAAAAAATATTCTTTCACTAAACTACAGAGGTTCATAATTTTAACTTTTGCAATTTTCTGGAAATTTTTTTTGCTTTTTCAAGGAAAATCTTAAATAACTCGAAATTTTGGTAAAAAATTATTTTGTTGAAAATTTTGAAAAAATCTTTTCTTGAGTTTCTGGAAAAACGATTGACTTTTAGAAAATGTAAAATATAACAAAGGACAGCTGTAGTACACTCCCATCAATCATGTTTTTAAATATGTGTTTTCGTGAAATTTGAATTTATACGATTTTCTGGAAAATCATACACAAAGTAATACGAGTAAGATTTAAGATGTAATTTCATGATGACGCTTAACGCTGGCTTTGAACGTCGGATTAATATTTCATCTACCTGAAAAAATAGAATTATGCCCCGCGTCAAATTGAAAAAAGGAGTGTCAAAAAACATAAAATTTCTTAATCCATAATCTCATTTTTAATAAGACATGTGGTAATGATAAACAACTATATCCATAATGGGTGGAAATGGCACTCAATTGAAAATACAATTTTTTTTTAATTAAACCTTTATTCTCATTTCATTAAAACATTAAAAAATATATATTATACATTTATTTATCCAATATTCTAAAAATTCCAGATGGCAGAACGACCTAAACTGAATTTTTATCATAAAAAAGTTTAATGTATTTTTATTTGCAGAATTAATTTTGAGAGTATTGGATAAATAAATGTATAATATATATTTTTTTAATAATTATCCTTTTTTCTACTATCCATGCTTTCTGTATAGTCAAACAACAAACAACTAACATAATTGTTCAAATCTATAATCACTGTTTATCATATTTATAATAACTAAAATTGTTAAAGTAAATTTCACATTATACCTCCATACAGAAAGTAAATAATATTTGAACTTAGAAGGATTATCTGAATAAATTAAGAGTTTATATATTATTCAGAACAGAAGTGATTTGACAGTAAAAGACAGATCAGATACTTTCAAATTAATTAAAAAATGTTTGTTACTAAATATATTTTTTGTTTTTCAAAATATTAACAACTGGAAATACTCTAAATTTTTAAGGCGTTCCCAAATATTTTTTAGGTAAAATTAATAGGGCTTTTCTATTAAAAATTGATTATTTTGTGTTTCGGACAGGTATCAATCAAGTAAAGAGCAGTACAAAATACGCAACGACCGATGACTACGAACGACGCTCATAGTTCGGCATATGAGTTTCATGTCCTTAAATATATATATATATATATTGGAACTACAGCATCTCCTGTCTGTAATACCTCCATACTTTGGCAGTTTGACCGGATATTTTATCTCGACTAACAGAGTTTATCTCCATGTACTAGGAAGTCAAAGTTTATCTATATTTGTTCATATTTAATGTGATTTTTATATTTTATTTCAAAATACTTAATAGATTACATACTATTGGCAAACGAAATTACCTAGAGATGGCTCTGGTGTGAATGCAATATGGCCGATATAGAGGATTTTCGTTCAAGTTGTCAAAATAAATTTTTGCATTTTTTTTTTGTTTATTTGTTTTTTAACATGCAGAAAGCCCTGGATATTAATATTGGTGATATATTTTATCTACTTGGTGGATCAGTAAGGCCGTTGATGGAAGGAGAGGCACTTTCTCGTTCCAAAAACTTGTTTTTCTGTGGTATCCAATCGAAGCAAAATAATTGTTTATTAATCAAATCTTCATGTTTGCAAACGTTGAACATCACCGAGAAACCTCATGAGATCTAAATCAAAGTGTTTGTAGCCAATGGCAACAAAAAAATCGAATGCTATTGTTCTTGCAAAGCGGGCGCGGGAAGCAAGTGCAAGCATGTTTTTGCGACATTGTGCGACAACTGACGCCTGTAGATCTTGTTTTCCCATACTGGGGAACACCACAACGTTTTTCATTTTTGATAATTTCCATCTCAACAACAAAAACATTCAGCACTTGTGTAGCTGTCAAAACTCAAAATCCTCTATAATAGTTTCACTAATCCTCGCTGCGCGGCGCCACCGTATCTTGCGATCGCGAATAAATTTAATTTAAATAAATTTTTATTCAGAAGGCTCATAATGGTTAAGAAAGATTTTTGAGAAATTTTAAATGTTTCTGCTTCGTTTAATTTAATATTGTAGTGATATTTTATACTATAAATTTCTTATCAGACCCGGAAACACGAAAAAATGTTTATAAAAATTACTACGTTGTTTACCGTCACTAACCAAAAACTATTCCACTAAAATGGCCATAGCTGATAACTTAAGTTGTTATTTTACATATCAATAAATAAATTAATTGAGAGTCTTTCGGAAGAAATAGATATTCTGAGTTCTCCTAGAAGACTTTTTCAGAATTAATAAGAGATTTTATGAAAATTGATTTAGCAAAATAAATTAAGAGTAAAACTTTTTCTGAGTTTTTTAGAATTAATCAGTCATGGTAGAACTAGACAAGATATGCTCTTTTGCACGTAGGAGTACGATTGGTACATTCTCTTACTCTCTTACACGATACCCAATCACCGCCATATTGCTTATTTATTTATAATGTGCTGAGTAAGTTTTGTATACATTCACAGGTCCTGCCGAATAAGAAGTGAGTGCAAAATGGAAGGAAATTTGTTATAAACAAATAAATTGTTTATACGGCCATAGTGTATTTTCGAAATTATGATCCTTAATGTACTTAACAATTCATTTTTATACCATGTATATATGAAATATACATAGTATATTAAGTTTCGTCCCAAGTTTGTAACGCTTAAAAATAATGATGCTAGGAAAAAAATTTTGTCATAGGTGTTCATAAAATCACCTAATTAGTTCATTTCCGGTTGTCCGTCCGTCCGTCTGTGGACACGATAACTCAAAAACGCAAAAAGATATCGAGCTAAAATTTTTACAGCGTACTCAGGACGTAAAAAGTGAGGTCAAGATCGTAAATGAGCATCATAGGTCAATTGGGTCTTGGGTCCGTAGGACCCATCTTGTGAGCCGTTAGAGATAGAACAAAAGTTTAAACCTAAAAAAATGTTTCTTATCAAAAATTAAACAACTTTTGTTTGAAATATTTTTTCGTAAACATCACTGTTTACCCGTGAGGGCGCCAACCAGGCGAAAATTTTATAATATGTACAATATATGCTTAATTATCAGTTATGTATGTGTCACATGTATGTATGTGTAATGTGATAAAGAAATCAACACTGACTATGCATGGTAATTCAACAATTAACTCAGTCAATTGTTTGTTTTTACTTGTTATATTAAATATATGTTCAAGGTGGTTTTTTTTCAACTTTTTCCACAGTTATAAAATACGACACTCTAAATTTAAAATATAATAATATAAAGTAAAAAATATAAACATTTGGTAAAGTCGTCATAGACAAAAACAAATACAGTAGAACGCAGATTATCCGAACGCCAATTAACCGAATTGCCAATTATCCGAATCAGCCTAATATAAAAAAATAAACCAAGTATATATGTAATTTTTGTTTTGTTTGGTTGTAACAAGTTGGAACTCATTGGAGTCCGGGTATATTTTTTCAATTGTTGTGATTGAAAGCTAAAAGCAAGACACTACATGTTTTACTGAACCTATTTAAATATAAAAAAATTCCTGTAATTTAATGCAGAAATAAATTCTGTGTAGTCTGTGAAGTAAAATTAATTTTTCGAAAATGTTAAATGTTTTAAATTTCAATGATTAATTCTAAAAAACTCACTTAACTTATTTTCCTAACTAAATTTTCATAAAATCTCTAATTAATTCTGAAAAAGTCTTCTAGGAGAACACAGAATATTTCATCCCAAAAAGTCTTAATCTATTACCAATTTCAATAAATGATTGATTAATAATTTATTTGATATTTTCACACCTTTTCAGGGATAGTTTTACTTCACATATTATTTTTCTGAATTTAACAAGGATGAAAGTTTAATAGGGTTCGTTGGAGTTTGCAAACAATTAGACCCTGGTGGAAAAAATATTTGAAGAAAGAATAAGAAATTCTGAAAAAGTCGTAGGAACTTTGAATTTCTCAACGTTTTCGGACTAGTCTAATTCAGAGTTATTCAGAGTTCTTAATACTTTTTTAAAGTTTTTAAAACTTTTTTAGAGTTTCCTAAGACTTAGTAAGACTTAGTCCACCAGGGGAATTAGTTAAATCGGCAAGTTTTCTTCGCTTTAACTTCTAATTTTGATCCAGAGAAGTTAAGCTCTATCAGGAGACAGGATTGCGAAAATGTGATCCTAATGAAGGCCAGTGACGCACCATAACCTATATTTTGAAATAAAAGAGATTTTTGAAAAATTCGAAATACATCTAGCTCGTAAATAAAATATTTATCAATATTTATAAAAATTTTTTGATAATATAAAAAAATGCAATTCAGTTAAATTTTCATTCAATTTCAAATTCATAATCAGCGGGTCAAATAATAAAAGAAGCTTTTGATCGCTGGTTTCTTGCTCATTGTATTAACCGAAAAAAAAAATAGAAATGCACTAAAAAGTAACAAAAAACGATGATGTAATGTAATTATAATTATTGTTATTTTTGTAGTCGATGTCAGCCAAGTTAATGTAGCCAACCTATTCTGTCACAGAAGTTTCCTTGGCTGATACCGACTCCGAAAATAACAATTATTGTAAATACATTATATTATCGTTATTTTTTTTCTTTTAGTGCCTTTTTATTTTTTACTTTTTGAAGTCGATTTTTTTTTTTTTTTGTTAAAAGTTTGAAGTACATCAATTAATTTTTCACTAAAAAATAATGAATCATCGAAATCGGTTGGCGTGATATTGAGTTATTCGTCCATTTGTCGCGCATATACTTTAATGCAAATTTAAGACTTCAATGGTTTTCTCATGAATGTGATTGTCAGAACTAGACCAAATTGAAATGAGACTACACGGAAAGCACCAGCTTTCAAAGAAAAAAATCATCAAGATCAGTTCAGCCAGTGGAAAGTTATGAGTTAACAAGCTTAAAAAGAAATACAGTCGAATTGAGAAACTTCTCATTTTTTGAAGTCGGTTAAAAAGATTACATGGTGACGTTTGATGCTAGCTTTTAGCGGCAAATTTGATCACATGGTATAGTTTCAACCAGAGTATCATCTAGATAAAAAGCAGCGACAAAGCTGAAATATTTGAGCTACAATTAATTGACGCTGGTATATGTTTTATCGAAATACAATCGATATTATTTATGAAGCAGTTTTAAAATATTTCAGACAGACAGTTGAGCTTGTTAGATATTATTTAATAATTATAAAACATTGTCATAAACAAGTAAAAAAAAAAACAATTATCTGAGTTAATTGTTGAAATACCATGATTAGACAGTGTTGACCCCTGATAAAAAAATCCGACACAATCCAATTCAAAATTTCCAATTCATTCCAACTAAATTCCAACTAAATCCAACAGAACCCAATATGCAATTTCCAATTCGATCCGTATCATAAATTGGAACCAAGTGGAAATTTTTGATTTAAATTTTGTTATGATTATTATTATTGTTATGGTTATGATTATTATTATTATTATTACAAGCAAATTCTTTTTCATTTCCAATTGATCGAAACTTGGTATTTTAGCCCATTTTGTAATTTGTTTATGCAATACAAACAACATATTACTGAAATAATACGATTCTAGATTTCTACATTACCGTCAGAGAGAGAATATTTCCTAGTCCTCTGTTTCACGTTTAGATGGTGTTGGTTATAATAATTTTAAAATCTATCGAATTTTAGTTTTTTTTTTTTTTTTATGACAGCACAAAAGAGGTTTGAACGATAATGTAGATACAGTTTTTAAAAGATGGAAAAGGGATAAGTGCTTGATATTACAACCGATACAAAATTTTTAATATAAAACAGAGTTCTTTTTATTAAAGATCGCTTTTTAGCAAGTATGTAATCTTTTCAAATTGGAATTCGTGTTGATTTTTAATGCTTTTTTCGTTACTGAAAAGAAATAAATGGGAAAATTATGGTATATTCCCATAAAATCGAATAATTAATTTTTTAATAATATATGTATAAACAAGTGAAAAGAAACAATTGACTTATTGTATATACAGTGTTGATGCGCAGTCGTTTGTTTTTTTGACGTCACGTAAATAACAAAAGATATTCACTATTAAATAAACACAAACACACACTGATATACACTTATATTAATGCATACTATAAAATTTGCACCTAATTAACGCCCTCGTGGATAAACAGTGATGTTTACAAAAAAATGTTTCAAACAAAAGTTTTTTATTTTTTTATAAGGAAAATTTTTTACATTTAAACTTTTGTTCTATCTCTAACGGTTTACAAGACCCAATTGACCTATGATGCTCATTTACGAACTTGACCTCACTTTTTACGTCCTGAGTACGCTGTAAAAATTTCAGCTCGATATCTTTTTTCGTTTTTGAGTTATCGTGACCACAGACGGACGGATGGACGGACGGACAGCCGGAAATGGACTAATTAGGTGATTTTATGAACAGCTATGACAAAATTTTTTTCCTAGCATCATTATTTTTAAGCGTTACAAACTTGGGACTAAACTTAATATACTATGTATATTTCATATATGCATGGTATAAAAACTTTATAAGACATATGGAGGTTGTACAGCAGAAAAAAACGTCTGTTCACTCTGTAACATTTAGGACTTTCATGCATTATCAATCTCTTATTAACTGCAGAATAAATGTATAACGGGCTAAATGAATGGAAGAAATTGGCGGTTTTTTTTTGTACTGTACAAGATCATTAATCGATTTCTTGAATAATAAATTTTATGTATGGTTTCCTATTTCTTCTCCATAATTACAAAATATTGAAGTAGGTATTAAACAATTTAGCTAAAAAATGAAATTGTTATATTTCGTTATATACTAAGTCAATACGATCAGATTGTAAGCTGAATGCTGTGTATTATTAAATATAATTCATAAAAATATAACATTTTTATTATTAAAATTTATTCTTTAAATATATTGTAGTGACACAAAAAAAGGCTTATTTTAAGTAATAAGGCTTATTTTAAGATATGCGATACGCATGCACTAATTAATTAACGCATGTGTAATTAGGTCAACCCTTCTCAGGGACAAAAACAGTATAAAAAGGAATGCCTAACACCTATTTAATTAGAATGTCGTTAGCTATTCAAAAAGAATATCGTTAATTCTTCAAAGAAAAGAATATCGTTAGAACTTAAGAATATCGTTGTAATAGTTATACTTAATAAATAATTAAATATTTTGATCACTTTTAAATTGTGTGTTTTAATTAATTGAACAGTGGCTAACCAACGCTAACGAATTCTCCTTAGTTAACAATTAATTTTTAATTCTTAACTAAGTCAAGGTCTTGGAATAGCACCATAAGCTATTACCCTGGTGACAGCGAAATTGCCTTAAAACAAGTGACGTATCCAAATTATTAAATTAATACGTACTAAGGAGAAACTTACACAAGAAATTTAAACCAATTTTCGTACTTTAGTAAAAAAAATTAGGCCTATGTTAAGTAGGTGCTTGACTTGAATCTAAAGAATACTTTGATTGTTTAAATTTAAATTTTGATGTTAAATAAAAGTTGTGAAAAAATTAGAACGTCATAACATTAGAGCGGAGGAGGGAGATAGTAGGGGGTTAACGATTATCTTTTGTTCTTCTATACAGGTGCGTGTAGGTATGAAGTCACCGAAAAGTTGCTAATGTAATACTATAATGCTTCTGTACGGAAAAGTTACTCAATAAATTTATGTCATTTTTATAAATTTTTTTCGAAGAATTTTTTTCTCTACGGGATTTCACAACTTTTTTGGGCTGACGTAATTGAGTTTATTGGAATTCTGTGACATCTACGCCTTTTTACACATTTATGTTTTTGGTGGGATTTTATTTTCGCCATAAAACTTATCAGTTAATATTAATTTTATTTATTATTATTGTGAATCATTGTCGGGAAAAAATTTCGAATTCACTTTCACAAGAGTACCTGATTGAAGAGTACGTAAAAATGATTTTAAAAAAGCTAGAAATACGTTTGTATAAAAAATTTAGTAAACAAATAATAACTTCAAATATTAACTACAAATAACTTCATAAAGTAGTGAGAAAAAATTAGAAAATTTAAGAAGAATTTGCAGCCAAATATCTGAATCTAAGTGTAAAAGTAATAGTTTACGGTTTAATAAGTGAAATTTATTGAAAGTTTGAAATTTTAGTGCTTAAAAATAAAAATATATTATAAAAGTTCAAATTGCTAAAATCAAGTTGTCATTCAAATTATCAATAACCTAAAAAAGGAACTACATTTACTTCATACTAAACATTAATTAAATCATTGACACTGTAAAATATAGTTTTAAAGGTGAAACAGTATAAAATTGTGTTAAAAAATATCCTTTTCTTTTAGACTAAAACCATAAACTGAATTAATTAGAATACAATTTTCGTCAAAATTGTAAACATTCAATAATATACTGTATTAAAAAATTAACAATATATCTTGTGTCATCATAGCTGTGTGTATTTGTTGATTTGAGGTGCGTTGGGTTCGAATCTTGTGATAAGCAATATAATTTTTTATTTTTAAATAACTTTGTTTATCTATATATATAAGCAAAAAAAAAAAAAATAAAAATAAAAAAAAAAAAAAAATAATGGATTCATTAACTGAAGATAATAAAAATTTGTTTCAAGCCATTTCTACATTTTTTAACGAAAGATTGGAATTAAACGAAAATAAAATAATGAACGAGATGAAGAAATTGAAACAAATTGAGTCACAAAACGAAACAATATTGCAAATTTAAAAAAATTAAGTGAAAAGCGAAGATATTCAAAAATCGTATATATTAGGAAAATGTGTCACAGCATTAAAGCCCAGGCCTATTCGTATTCATTTAAATAATAATAAGATTAAAACTCAAATTATAAGAGAACGAACTAAATTAAAGGGTACGAAAATTTTTATTAATGATGATTTGCCCAAGATATTAAGAGCAAGGGAAGCTGAGAACAGAAGGAAGCGGCAAGAAAATTATAACGAAAAATTTAATACCCAAAGACCTAAGCGACCCATACCTCAATCATAGGAGGAAGTGAATAGAATTGTTTGTGAATAGGAAGGGGATGAATTTGTGAATAGGTAGGGGATGAAGTGAATAGAATTGTTCAAGAATATAAAAAAATCAATAGCACCAACACTTCTGGTAAAAAAAACTTAAAGATTTAAATATAGTTTTTTGGAACATAGAAGGCATCAAAAAGAAGCTTTGTAATAAAAATGTTAGTGAGTATTTAAAAAAATTTAGTTTTATTGGATTAGTAGAGACGTGGTCAAGAGAGGGAGAAACTTTCATATTACATGGTTTTGAAGGTGTGTTTAAAAGCGGGGAAAAGAAAATCGGGTAAAGGCAGATATCCAGGAGGCTTAGCAATTTTTTATAGAAGTGAGTTTTGCAAGAATGTTAAAGAAATCAAAAGCTCTCTGAATGGTGTTTTATGGGTATTAATTGAATATGATGGAATGCAACTACTATTAGGGGTCATTTACCTTCAACCAGAAGATTCTCAATACTCTGAAAATAATTTTTTTGTCTTACTTGTGGCGATTGGAATGCTAGAATAGGGAACGAACCAGATCAAATCAATCAACCTGAGGAATTTTTTAGTGTTGAATACACCAATAAAATCATGATTAAACCGAGCAAGGATAAATTCAAAAACAAATACGGTCACAAATTTCTACAGTTTGTGAAAGACAATAGTCTCATAATATTAAATGGAAGAACTGAAGGTGACCGTGAAGGGGAATCGACATATGTCTCAAAGAACGGTAGAAGTGTGGTTGACTACGTTTGTGTAACTGAAGGTCTGTGGGGGAATAATCTGAGTATGAATGTGGGAGAAATGATTGAGTCGCTGCATTTTCCCATAGAAATTTCACTAGTTATCGACGAATGTAATTATCAGGCTGTAGACACCTATGATGCTAAAATCCTCACTAAATATAGATGGTCTACCCAATCAGAATCTAGCATAAAAAATAAAATTAGTTCTTTAGAATCCAATATCTACCTTGTTGGCATAGAACATATGATTTACGAAAGTAAAATAAACGAGGCTGTCATAATATTGCAAAAATGAATGAACTTTATTTGTAAGGAAATTGAAATTAATTATCATCATAATGCATATCTTCCAAAATCAAATCATAGTAAATGGCACAATGCAGAATGTAAAGAAAAAAGGAGAGAAGTTAAAAGAAATCTGAGAGCAATGAGGAGATTCAGGCATACTTTTAACAAACAACTCGATTTAACTAGTAAAAGTGAGTATACGCTATTATGTGACAAAAAAAAAACAAGACTATAAAAATGAATTCGTGTCAAGTATTAACGAGACTCTCAGCAAAAACGATATGAAGGCATTATGGAGAACTATTAATAGTGACAATATAAAAGGAAAGAAATGAATATTAGGGGTAATATAAATTCTGATCCATCGGTTAATCACTATGTTAAATTATACGGAAAACGGAGCATTCTGGATTCTGATGCGCTTAATATAAGTGAATCGGAAATAAGTGTTGGTGATAGTAACATTCAGATAGACAACAACGATATAGAATGGGTGATAAATTCTATTAAAACAGGTAAGGCTGGAGGAATAGATGGTGTCCTTAACGAGTGTATTAAAATTGCACATAAGTATTGCCACAAATTTGGCAGCCTATTACTTAAGCTCTTTAAGGCTATGATGCAGAATAAACAATTCCCGGAAGAATGGAGCACTGGACTAATAGTGAATATTTATAAAGGTAAGGGTGAAATAAGTAGCCCAGGAAGCTATCGAGGGCTAACCCTCACACCCAAAGTTATTGACTAACCAAATACTCCAATGGTGTACGAAAAATAACATAATTAATGAAAATCAGGCTGGATTTCGCCCGGGGTATGAAGTTATGGATAACGTATTGGTGTTAAAAAGGATTATCGACCGTAATTTACTTATTAAAAGTTACTATTTAAGAATTACGAAAAGTGACAAATATTTAAAAAAGTTATGCATGAACGGAGATTGGAGTGACCAATTTGCTATAAAATGAATGAATTAAATATCAGGGTACCTTATGAAAATATAAACAAAAACGTTATTAAAAAAAATACATGAACAATCCATAACTAATTCTTTAATGGACATAAATATAAAGAGTAGTCTAAGCCTCTATAGCAAACTGGCGCACTACCAAGAAGGTGCGAGATATTTGAGCAACGTAGATAGAAATGGAAGACGTATTATCGCCAATTTTAGAGTATACGGTTTTAAATGGAACAGCCTAAGGATAAACGATGAACGTGTTTGTGTTTTATGTGGTGGAGTAGAAAGTGTGGAACATTTGTTGGAGGATTGCGAGGGTACAGCTGGATGTTTAAAGGACAAGGTTAACGAATTCAATTTGTCTTCAGCGGTGACCATTCTGAATGAGTATGACGAAAAAAAGCTTCCCGTCATAGTAGATTATTTAAGCCATGTTTTAACCAGGCGACAAACTTACCTATAAAATTGCTCCCTAATTGTTTGTATTCTCTCTGTTACTTAAAAATTGTATTACTAATCTTTCCTTTTTTTAATGAATAGATTTTTAGATATAGAATAGATTTACAATTAATAGATATAATGAATAGATCTATGAATTACTTTTCTTTTTCTTTTATTTTAAAGAACATTTAGAATTTGATTCTATTATTTAGAAGTTAGAATGTAAATAATTTGATTTTTATCTTTATAATTTATAATATTTAAAATTAATTTGTGTTTGTTATATATTGATGATTTGACTTGATAATTTGATTTGATTTATCAAGAAAATTTGTAAAACTGATTATTATATCAAATAAATGAAATGAAATGAATGAAATAGTAAACAAACATAAATATTACAAATGTTTTGTGTTTAAAAATTAAAATTTAAAACATATCAACAAGAAGATTGATGCATTATATTGTCTCGATTAATGCACCCCTAAGAACTGCTTCCATAGATATATAACATATGAATAGAGGATCTATATGGAGTAAAGCAGCGCTTCAAAGTGAGTGTCTGGGAACTAAATAAAACCATTCAACGCATGCTATATGTTCATTAGCACATATTATAGTATATATCTCAAATTCCATTCAATTCACATTAATTTCAATACATGGTAGCGTCTATCTATATATTATATATCTATGACTACTTTACTCTAAGATTTAAATTGCCCATACTCTATAGCGCAACACATACTTAATTCACTGGTAATATATGATACAAGACAAAAATATATTAATATATTATACAAGGCACAATACATACTTGGCTTCTTTAGATCCGCCACCAACTGTCGAATATATTTCTTCACCTTTCCTACTTCTTCGATAATTTCTCTATCTGTCTTGTCAAATCTTTTTTTATTTTAAAAAAATAATTGTTAGGCATCTTAAAAAAAAGGTAATAATAATTAACGAATAAATTCATTATTATCAGAAACGAGTAAAATTATTATTATTATAGGGATATAAAATAGATAAATTTGGATGAATTTATTCTGGTAAGCGAAGATTAGTGACAAATTTCTATTTGCATGCTATTTTTTAGACAAAAGCAAACTTAATGAATTCGGTTAAATTGAAATTAAAAATAATCATGTAACATTCTATTTCTGGCGAATTTATACGTAGAAGTTAATCGATAGGTACTCTATAAACATTATAATATAAATTTTCCTGCGTGTCCTGTCAACTAACAACATATGTAATTTTTTAACCCGTATGTTAGATAACACCTACACATCCGCATTAAAATTGATATTCTACTTTTAAAAACAATCGTGGGTACCGAAAATATCAAACTGTATTGCGTCAATTCATGCCATCTATTAAAATTGTTTGATTTATAGTACATATTAAATAACTTTACTTGACCGGTTGCTGTGTCTACGCAACCAACTTTCTTCGTGCCCACGTTGTTATTTACTACTTCTTCCCCTGTTTCTCCTAACATATGATCTGAAACCAAATAATAATTATAAAGTATTATTCAAAAATTTTAATATAAATAAATGTTCTTTTTGCAAGATTGTGTGGATTCTCCATTGTGAAGAACATTCTTTATGACTCATCAATTACACTTATTAGTCAGTCAGTCATTCAGGACAAAGCATTTTATATCTATAGATAAAAAAAGATTTATTACTTAATGCTATTATTTTGCTTCTACAATTCGGATTGTAACATTCGTTCTAGGGAAAAGAATAAAGAAACAAAAATTAATAAGAACATACGCATTTAATTTTAATGTACCTTATACGCACGTTAATTGAAATCAGTAAAATAATAATCTGTTAGATCGAATAATTTTCAAAATAAATATAAAAGTAAAAAAAAAAATAAAAAGGAAGTATTAAAAACGGTTGAAAAAATCGAGAGTCATTTGATTTTCAATTCAAAAATCGAGACTTTTTTCATTACTTGAAACAGATACGATGTATATGCATACAGGTATACTGTGTGTTAAAAAATAAATAACTTTTTACGAATTTATTAGATTTATGATCCACGATGAACCCTTCACTTCAATGTAAAAAAATTTGATTGAGAACCGTTTTTGAAAGAAATATTACGTTCTTTGAATGTATTATTTATAATTTTCTTACATATTTACATTGATATTTATAATCAAGATTTGTCTTGACATAAAAAACATTACGCTTTTGAAAACAACCATGCATGAATCTCAATCGTGAGCCCACTGATCACATCAAAAATTAACATGTAGCGAACATTATTACCAAAAATAAAAATCTGTATAAGCAACAGTCGTTTTTCCTACCAAGACATCTATAACTGAGAGTCTCTTTTGCCTGTACCTCTATAGCCTACAATTCAACTATTGCTATGTATGACAATAAATTATGATTTACTTCGTATATAACTAAATATTTTGAATATTATGAATATACGTCTCTAAATGAGACATACTATTCCTGTACCTCTATAAACTAGAAAAAAATTAGTGAGAAATCTATATAAGAAAAAAATAAAAATTCACAGTTCATTGAATTCTCTCTTAACTATGTTTCACTGTATTACGTTTTCAACTAATTTCCTTTTAGTAGCAAATTAAAAGTCTCACAAGCATTTATGATATTAATCGATGTTGATAATCATTATACTGTAGTTTAAACGCTGTAAATTGTCTTCTTGGAACAATCAATTTGTCAAAAAAAAGAATATAATATTTTAAGAAAGAATAATATTTTACAAAATGACATTATTAGCAATTAAAGTTCCCCGTTTTTACGATCGGGATCACATTAGCAACTGTTCCATACTATTACTTTAATATATTTTATAAATCGATTAAGGAATGGACAATTTTAAAATTACGATTTTTTATTTCACTTCTTTAAAAATAAAAAGATGTAACAAAGGTATGATTCTAACTAGTTCTAGTCAATCAATACAGAATAATAACTAATAAGTACTTAAGAATCTAAAAATTCGAGACATATTGGGTGTGATGCCACACCTTGATATAGACTAAAATACAGTGTACGTTTACACATGTATGATTTCTTTACTACGATTTTTGATTTTTGAATTATACAAAAATTAAAGGGAAACAAATTTTAATAAATAATTTGGTTTAGATTTACCAAATGTATGAAATGCATACCTGTGGTGTCTAAGATGTATATTCATTTCTAATTGAATTGAATTCCGCAGCAAGCCATTCGTCATTTAATTGATACTTGGATGATCGGATAGGTGTAGCAGTAATTCTAACGCTCTCATCCGTGTCACTTGGCGCGCTAATTAAAGTTTTTTATTCTAATTCTCTTCCCTTCATTAATAATTTTTAATATATCGGCCTCATTTTCTGAAAAATGATTTTATCTATAGCAATATTCTTTTTTATAATAGTAATTTTAAGAATTACTTACCCTTTAGAAACAAAACAATCCCTTCCGTAAATTTTCGTATATTTTTTACTTTTATAGGCAATTTTTTTTTCCATTTATCAAATTCACACAAGCCCACAAATTTTTTGGTGAGCTTGTTGTACCTAGACAAACATTGTACAATAAATTCTAACAGAACAAATATAAAGAAAAATAATTTCATAGCATGATGAAATAATATAATGAATATTTTAACTAAATAGTTTTACATGATTAAAAAAACTACTAATCTAGTAACAATGATACTAATAATTTTAAAAACTCGTTATTCATTTTTACTATGGTAAGAAAGAGATAGATTATGTATGGGGAGTTAAATTTACAGGGAAAACTATTTTAAAGGGATCTTAGGTTAAAAAAATTCATTTTAATATACAGATTTCATGCGTAATTGAAAGAATTATAATATTTCAAATAACCAAGACTGTTTCAAATGGTAGAGATAACATGAAAATGATAACATTTTGTAAATATATTTGTAATCGGGAAAGTGTCCTATTTTAATTATAAGGTATTGAAATTTTGAAGAAAAGGAACATTCTTAAAAATAATAGCATAGAAAAATTGGCAATTCGGCACACAGTATGAAATCATTTATGATTTAGAAATTAGAATGATGGTGATGAATTAAGAAAACCAGAAACGGATGGTTTATATGGATGTGCCATCACCCCATTTCTGAACTATTGACTTGATTGCATCTCTCACTCTATTGACTTCATTGCAAACAGGATAACATATTGTAGAATTAATATATCTAAATTATGAAAACAAACTCAAGTAACTTTAGATTAAATTATAATTTTCCAATTTGTTTCGCACCCGTTTTGTTAATACAAAACATTTAACATTTTTTTATAAATAACATTTTTTTCTAAACTTCCTTTACATATAAAAAATAATTACCTACATTGAGTTAGCGGACCACTTTTGGAATTTCCAAATTTTATTTTACTGGGAATTTGCCGTCCTTTTTTTGTAAATTCTTCGTTAATTTTTTCGCTCAATTACTTTTCGCGAAAATCAAGGTGGTTTTTCAAGAAGCCGTTATTTTATAATATTTAATTAGCGGACCAACTCCTGAAAATTCTTTATTTATAATTTAAGATTTCTAAAAATTGTTTATCATTACTTATATTTCTCTAAAAATTACAGTAAAAACTAGACTCTCTTCAACAATTAAAATTTGAAGCAAATACATTTAAACTAACTTGGTACGTAAGTACTGTATCAAATGTAAAATGTGTCATACAATAGCTATGGGTTGCTATCCACATTGGTTTTCTTAAAAAGTACGTAATTGAACGAAAAAATTAAAAATTCCACGAATAATTTACGAATAACAAGTGAAAACAAACAATCTTTCACGGTTTACAAGATGGGTCCTACGGACCTAAGACCCAATTGGCCTATTTTGCTCGTTTACAAACCTAACGACCTAACTTTTTACCCCCTGAGTACGCTATACAAATTTGAACTTGATATCTCTTTTGGTTTTTGAGTTATCGACGGACAGACAACCGGAAATGGACTGATTAGGTGATTCTATAAACACCTATACCAAAATTTTGTTCGTAGTATCAATATTTTTATGCGTTACAAACTTTGGACTAAACTTAATATACTATGTATATTTCATATATACATGGTATAAAAAACGGCAAATTTTTAATATAAAATAATTGAAAATTCTTTAAGTGGTCCGCTAAGTTAATATGAAGTTAGTGGACCATTCCATTTTTTTTTTAAAAGTATTAGAGTGAAAAAATTACACCAACAAGTTACGAAAAAAAAAAACGGCAAACTCCCGGTACAATAAAATTGGAAAATACGAAAAGTGGTCCGCTAATATAATATAAAGTTAGCGGACCATACCTATTTTTTCAAGCGAATAAATTAAAATTTTCACGAATAATTTACGAATAAAAAACGGCATATTTCCAGTATGGTAAAGTTGGAAAATTCGAAAAGTGGTCCGCTAACTTAATAGAGGTAAAATAACTGTCATTATTTTATTGTTATCTACCCTGTTATCTAATGAAGCCTTGGTGTCAATTGGAATATCCTACATATTAATGAAAGTCAAATAATTTATTTTCATACCAAATAAATATTATTGGTCACTTATGTATGTAATGACGAGTTTTTATACGGACGATGGTACGTGCGCAATTTTCATATGCACATAGAAATAGTTGTAATAGTTATTAGGGGAAATAGCATCCTGAACTAAAATGTTCATGTGTTATGCGAATATTTCGAATACTTTTTTTTTCTTACTTGAATCTCAATCTATCATGTACTGATGAGAGGATTTAATGTAAAATTTAAAAAAAACAATCATACATCCTTTCAATAAAACGGGGCCGAATATTTTTGGCGTATATTATTTTATTTGAATTTCTAATGAGAAATTTATATTATTAAATATTAATATAAACGTAGTTGTATAGGGAATATATAAATATATATTTATATTCCGAAATTGGAAAACGGTTGAGGAACGGAAAGTGTTAGAACTTATTACAAACAATTGAAAATAAACAATTGTCTGAGCAAATTTCTGTAATAACCTATACAGACAATGTTTTAATATTAATGCTTGCATTATTTAAAAAAAAATTAGAATAATACAATGAATAAGCCGGAAAAAAAGTGGCGAAAGTGGAAAAGTGAGAAAACAGCACCAAGTTTAATTAAACTTTTTATAACGTGTTTATAGGACCCTAAGAAACGGTCAGGAACATAGGTCCCAATGGGGGGCATATGTAACCCAAATTCTTATCTTAAATTGCCAATTAGTAGGTATTTTTGTTTTTGTTTTGGAAAAAAACTAGAAAAACTATTATTATACCATGTATATATGAAATATACATAGTATATTAAGTTTCGTCCCAAGTTTGTAACGCTTAAAAATATTGATGCTACGAAAAAAATTTTGGTATAGGTGTTCATAGAATCACCTAATTTATCCATTTCCGGCTGTCCGTCCGTCCGTCCGTCTGTGGAAACGATAACTCAAAAACGAAAAAAGATGTCGAGCTGAAATTTTTACAGCGAACTCAAGACGTAAAAAGAGAGGTCAAGTTCGTAAATGAACATCATAGGTCAATTGGGTCTTGGGTCCGTAGGACCCATCTTGTAAACCGTTAGAGATAAAACAAAATTTTAAATGTAAAAAATGATCCTTATAAAACAATAAAAAACTTTTGTTTGAAACATTTTTTGTAAGCATCACTGTTTACCCACGAGGGCGTTAATTAGGTGCAAATTTTATAGTATGTATTAATATAGGAATCAGTGGTGTGTGTGTTTATTTGAAAGTGAATGTCTTTTGGTATTTACGTGACGTCAAAAAAACAAACGATTGAGCATCTACAATTTCTATACATGGTATTTCAACAATTAACTCAGTCAATTGTTTGTTTTCACTTGTTATTGAATTAATATATCATCTATTCAATCTTAAAGATTTAAAGTCTAGTTAACATGTACGATTTTTTTAAACTTTTTTGTATATTCTCCGAAAATTACGAAACAGGTGTCATTTGATTTGTAATTTTATGTAGAAAGTTTACTGAAAAATCCGAAATGGCGCTGAAAAAAATTGCAAAAGTTATAAACAATTAAGTGAAAAATAAAATAGGGGGCTCGGTTTTTTTTGAATAACTAAAAAAATATTGAAAATTTTGGAAATCTGAAAAAAGATCCAAAAAAATGAAAAAATTTCCTATAATAAAGTTCTGATTGCCGAAGTTGTATCTCCATATTTATAATTTTTACAGAACCTTGAAAATAGTGCAAAATACGGCAAGTTTGGCTCTCGCGCCATTAATATCTTGTAGACCAGATATTTAAATAAAAATTTATTTATTTAATTAAATTTACAATTCAATTTACACTTGTACAAAATGTTAAGTAACAACAATTAAAAATAAATATTTTAATGAAACAAATTATTTAACAATCCGAACGTATGTCAAATGATTGTAATAATAAGTATTATTGAAACAAAGATATCCGAACCCGAACATACGTCAAAAGGTTTGGATACTAAGTATTATTTGTACATTAGATAGTTTACTTTATATATGCTTTTAAAATACTGCTTAGTAATTAAGGGATGTGTTTTAAAAAGATCCTTTTTGTATATGATCTTTTGTACATTACTTTAGACCGTCCAGATGTTTTTACATTAACATTATTGTAAAATATTTCTCTTAATATTTAAAGGACAGTTTTCTGAGAAACTATTTGAGTATAGCAATATTTAAAATAAACTTTCTAAAATAACTCTTCTAATTTATGTTAACTAATAAACAAATGCGTAACATGCACATGTTGCATTATATTATGGTTTTAGGTCTAAAAAAAATATAACTGCTAGAGAATATATAATTCGCGCGTTCTGTCTCTGAGACCTACTAACAAAAAATATTATTTAAACATATAAAATATGAATATTAATAAATAAAAAAATTAATGTAGTTTTGAGATACATGAATAAACAATAATCCGTGGTTGAAAAATTCTTTTCCTAATTTTTCCATTAGTTATGTAATTGTTAACTAACAATTTTTTCTATATAGAATGTTAACATAAAATCTCCGATAATTATTAGATTAAAACCCCAGAATTTATTTCCCTCCGTGAAGTTATTCTTATTAGGCTAACAAATAAACTACTGTTTTTTAAATTTTAAAATTTTGATTTTTCAATTTGTTATTAACATTTGAAAATTAACAAATGGAAAAAAGCAAAGAAAAATAAATATTTTTTACTCATAAACAATGTATTTGTGTATAACAGTTTTTTCAACAACAATTGTAAAAAATTTGAAAAAATTATTTTTATGTAGCTTTTAACTATAAAAATTAAAACAATTAAAAAATTTAAAAAAAATATTTTTTTTCATTTGTTAATATTCAAATGTTAATAACAAATCAAAATTTTAAAATTTTAAAAACGGTAATTTATTTGTAAGCTTAATAAGAATAACTTCACGGAGGGAAAAAAATTCTGGGGTTTTAATTTAATAATTATCGGAGATTTTATGTTAACATTCTATATAGAAAAAATTGTTAGTTAACAATTACATAACCAATGGAAAAATTAGGAAAGAAATTTTTCAACCACGGATTATTGATAAAAATTATAAATATTAAAGATACAATTTCGGCAGTAGAAACTTTATGTTAGGAAATTTCTTCATTTTTTTGGATCTTTTTTCAGATTTCGAAAATTTTCAATATTTTTTTAGTTATTCAAAAAAAACTGAGCCCCCTATTTTATTTTTCACTTAATTTTTTATAACTTTTGCAATTTTTTTAGCGCCATTTCATTGCACTTTCTACATAAAATTACGAATCGAATGACACCTATTTCGTAATTTTCGGAGAATATACAAAAAAGTTAGAAAAAATCGTAGATGTTAACTAGACTACTAGTCAATTAAGGAAATATACTGAAGTTAATATCTTTTAATACAACACTTAATCAGTTCATATACTGGTAGTCTAGTTAGAACAATAAAGTTGCGGAGTTGGCTTTAATAAACTGCCCTGGTGACAGCGACTGCTAAAAACTTGTTGGTATTACTTCTTCATCGAAGAGCAACCCCGAGGAAGCATTCTTCAAAGAGGAATCCAACAATATAAAGTTTAAAAATGTATTGACGCGTTTGAAATTTAGTAAACCAAAAGAATACAGTAAAATACTGCTACCGATTCTCTAATTCTAATTCAAAATTATTCTAATGGGTTAAAAAAAGACATAAAATACAGTTTACATGTTTACTTAACAAAAATTGCTTGATAATAATAATTTTAAGTAAATACCGTATAAATCTCTGCGGTAGCTAATTTCCCAGTCGTTGAAAAGCAACCTTTAATAAATACATAAAAATAATTATAGATGGTTTAAAAATAAATATTATAATTTTATGGTCCTGGTCTAGAAAGTTTGTTTGGTATGTAATATATAACAGATAAAGGGTTGGAAAAAGTTGGCCATAATACACAAAATTGCACATGCAAATAAAAACGGCTTTATTTTTGTAAATTGTAATATTCTTTAAAAAAAATACCGCTTGATTTGATTTTAAAATTTTACCTATTTCCACCAACCAATGAAAGAACTCTGGATAACTGAGCAAATAAATATAAAGTACCTGATAAACTAACTTCGTTACGATATATTTTTTCTTAGATCATTCTATTATATTTTTTCGAAAGTATTACTGAGAATTCATTTGTGAATTATTTTCTTAAAGTATATTCTTTCTATTGATTCCATGAACGAAAGTTTTCGGTGTGTTATATTCGAAATTTTTGTTTCGTTGAGTGATTTAAATTAAGAATTTTTCATGAAGTACAGTATTTAATTGGAAGAGTGAATTATTCAAGAATAAAGGTAAGTCGAATTTAATTTAAATAAAAACAAATGTGTTGTAATCACAAAATTTTTTTAAAAATAATTATTCAATATCTTTAATGGGAAACCTGTTAGACAATTTTATATATGATTTTTTCTATTCTCTGTTGAAAGAGAGCCTGTTTTAAACCAGCATGATCATTTTAAGGAAGTACATGTACTATAGTAGAATGTTATTTTTGATGATCATTTAGAATTTAATTAAATATTGCGATTATATTGTTAGCTAACGAAAATAAGTGTTAATTTAACATCTGCATTATAGTTTTATACAGATAAACTAATTCCCTGAAAGTAATAATTAAAAGTATTATATATCAGCCAATTTTTTAGCTAGAAATCATCCAAGAAACTAAAATAAAAATAGTTTTTGTATATGTCGTTTTGTTCGAAAAAAATAAGGATAAACCGATGGTTCTTAACTTCACCACATCAATTCCTACTGGTCATTGTTAATTGAACTTTGATCTGTATAATATTACAGTCGAATTTAGATAAGTCAAATGTCCTTAAAAAAATTAAAAAATTGGTTCCCAGCTCATTAGATCCTAAAACCTCCCTTACTAAGTAAAAATCCTGTATTAGTTTATGGCATAATTTGGGCAGTGGACCTCAGTAACAATCAAATAATGCATTTTACCTTGCTCAATGGCTCATTTATATTTTTATGCATATACATAATATAGTGTGTATAATCAATATAATTATAAAGAACATAAATAAGACTTAATGAGTAGAAATTTGAAGCATTAAAAGCTCTTAAAATTCCACTTATCATATGATGGTTTAACTTATCATATGAAGCCCAATTCATATTTCCAAATATGAATTTCAAAAATTATTTAATCCCACCGAAGGCGTAATAAATTATGTATTTTATCGCACCTTATGTTATAAACCATTGGCAGATCCTATTTCAAAAAAAAAAATTAAAGAATGGAGAAATTGCGTGCACAAGATGTCATAAAAAATACAACCTCACAACTAAAGAAGACAACTTATTTATTATTCTGAATTTAGAACATCAATTACGACAAATTTTAAATAACCCTGAAATACGAAACTCGATTAACAATAACATCTTAAAACAGAAAAATAATAGTGGTATCAGTGATGTGTGCGATCGCGATGGTAGTAGGTATAAAGAAGACAAGTATATTAAATCAAAACAAAACAACAATCAATTTGTTTTAACTTAATGTTAATACCGATGTAGCATCCCAATTTAAAAGTAATCAACGTAGCATTTGGCCAATTCAGTGTATTATTAATGAGATACCGAAAGAACGACGATATAAGTTGGCACTTCTTACCGCACTATGGTATTCAAATGGCGAACCAAAACCTACCTTTATGAATCTCTATTTAAAATATTTCGTGGTTCAAGTTTTAAAACTTATGAACACGGGTATTAAAATCACAACGGCCGACGGTACTGATATTACATACTTTTGCAAAATTTTTTCTTTTTCTGTAGATTCAGTTGCTCGACCCATTATTAAAAATCGTTTACAATTTAATGACGATTTCGGTTGCAGTTGGTGCTACGAACAAGGAGTTTTCGAAGCTAATTGCGTGAGATACCCACTCTTGTCTACTAAGCCCACAGAACGAAGTCATGATAAATATTTGCTTGATGTACAACTTGTTAGAGAGCCTTCAAATGAAAATTCAAGTTCCAATAAAAGGAAAAAACAAAGTTCTCATAAGGGTATTAAAGGAGCTAACATATTGTCATCAATTCATGATTTCGATTGTATCTGGGGCTTTCCTAATGATTACATGCACGCTGTTCTTTTGGGTGTTACACGGCAATTGTGGGAAGAATGGAGCAAAATCCATTTAAACGCTACAAATAAAAAATTAATCGATGAACGGTTAGTTTCCATAAAGCCTCCAAATGAAATTCATCGAGTTCCCCGTATTATGAAAAATAAACAAAAATGGAAGGCTACAGAGTGGAGGTCATGGCTATTATTTTATAGTGTACCAGTATTAACTGGAATTTTAAATGAAGATGGTTTAGATTCATATAAATTGTTGGTAAAAAGCATATATGTCCTTCTTAAAAATAATATCAGTACCGAAGATTTAGTACAGTGCAAACTAGATCTAGTCAAATTCTAATACGACTGTCAGACAAAATTTTACGGCGTATCCTTGATGACATTCAACATACACAGTCTATATCACATAGTTGACAGTGTAAAAAAAAATGGCCCCCTATCTGTGACGTCTACATTTCCCTTTGAGTGGAATATGTTTCCTTTAAAAAAAACCGTGACAAGTCCAAAGGGTATTCTATGCCAAATGGCAGACAGGACGTTACGAAATATAAGTTTCCAAAGTAAACTATGTCTTGCTGCCATAGAGAAAGAATCTTGGAGTTTTTGTAAAACCTTACTGGATAACCGAAAATGCGTTAAAAAAAATTATAAAAAAACAATGGATGATGCGTTTTTAATTAAATACAAAGATGACCACACACCGGAATATAACCGTTGTATATTCAAAGGGACCATGTACCACAGTAATTGGTATACAAGAACCAATAAAACGGACAACAGTATGGTTTATTTAAATGACACGCGCTATGGAAAAATTGAATCATTTGAACCACGCCAAGATGCCACTTATGTAAAAATAAAGTTTTTACAAGTTGAAACCTGTGATAATTTAGCGCACATATCCAAGGTAATAGGTTATGAAAACGAATCATCGTTGGTAAAAATTACCGATGAACCGATGAAGGCCAAATATTGATAAGTATCAAAATAAAAAAGAAATTCCTGTTGTAATGAGTATAAAAGCAGAAGATGACGGTAGTAATGTCATTATTCATGAAACACATAATTTAAACTAAATAGCCCCTATCAACAAACGTTGTCCTGTGTGGTAGGGAAGTTAGAAAATAAAAATGACAACACAAAAAATGAAATTCATAAGTCAATGGAAATCGTACCTTATCCCTTAAAAATAAAAGAAACAAATTGCAAACTAAAACCACAAAAACAAATTTCTAACATTAAAAGTATGCCTAAGAATAGATTAGATGATGAAGTTATAGAACTAAACAATACCTTTATACAATCTTTGTTTTCAAATCCTGTCGAAGATTTGATTTTTGATGTTGCGGAAAATGCGCGTGAAGTTTTATCTGAGAAAAAGTTAGAGGAAAATTTTAAGTTGCCAATTATAAGTGGATCAATTTTATGATAGTGAAGTAGAAATGTTAATAGATGCGGGATCTGAAGTACGTGCGATTGATAACAAAGTTTATGAGATGTTTTATTTAGAAAAAGAAGCTATGAAGTGAAAGAAATTCCTATAAAAAGTATGCAGATAATTACAGCAACAGGTCGAAAAAGTAGGTTTATCACAAAACAAGTGTTATTAGATATTGAAATACAGGGTGTCATAGTTGTCAAATAATATTAGGTTGTGACTTTTTGAAAGAATATGAGGCTCATATAAATTTTAATGATAAATCTATTAAGCTTAAAATAAATAATGAATAGAAACAAATCACTTTTAAGAAAATTTTTATTAATAAACTAAATCAAATAAACAGTTTGCAATTAATTAGTATCAGTGGTTGAAAGGATAAAGGGTAATACAAATCAAAACTATTTAAATTCAATATTAGAAAAGGAAAATATTAATGTAAGTAAGGACGAAATCCAAAAAACTATGAATAAAGACAAAGATTTGCGAGAAAAGGATAAAATAGAATTATTGTAAATGATAGACAATTACAAATCAGTATTTTCGAAAAAACCTGGTTTAGTAAAAAATTTTGAATGCAAGCTGCATTTGAAAGATCATATACCGTTTTCAGTACGAAGTTATCCGATACCTCATGCTAGAATAGGTGCTGTAAAAATGGAATCAACAAAAATGTTACAATGGAATATTATTGAAAGATGTAGATCAGAATACAATAGTCCGTTATTAACTGTTTTAAAGAAAAATGGAACTGTTCGTTTAGTTCTGGATGCAAGATTTTATTAACAGATAGAGAATCACCATTACCTATGAAGAGAATAGAATATGTGTTAGATAAATTTCATGGTAAAAATTTTTTAAGTAGTTTTGATTTAACTTCAGGTTATTGCCAAATAAAGTTAGAAGAAAGTAGTAGAAAATATACAGCCTTTTTAGTAAATGGTAAATGTTATCAATTTAAAGTTTTACCTTTTGGTTTAAACTTGTCGGTAGGAACTTTTTCGAAATGTATGAATCATGTTTTAGGAGAAGATACTAAAGAATTTTGTACAGTGTTCGTGGATGATATTGTAGTAGCTTCGAAAACTTTCGAGGAACACATAGGACATATCAGAATTGTTTTAGAAAAATGTAGACAAGCCGGTGTAACGTCACATTTAGAAAAAACCGAATTTTTGAAAAAAGAAATTAAATTTTTAGGATATATTATAACAGCTGAAGGGCACAGAATGTGTGAAGAAAAGGTTAGGGCGATAAAAGAATTTCCTACACCTAAAAAAATAAAAGATTGACAAAGTTTTTTAGGTATTTGCAATTTTTATCGTAGGTTTGTTGATAAATTTAGTTATTTAACTTGTCAGTTAACAAGATTATTAAGAAAAGATGTAGTATGGGACTGGGGTCCTAGGGAAGATGAAATTTTTAAGAAAATAAAAAATTGCTTTATAGAAACTTTATTCACAGTATTAAAACATCCTGATTTTAGTAAAACGTTTTATGTTAATACTGATGCGTCATATTTAGGTGTAAGTGGTTATTTATATCAATTTGACCACGAAGGAAACCACTTACCAATTTCTTTTGTAAGTAGAGGTAAATCTTAATTTCTTTTATAAAAACCAATTTATAATGTAATAAATTATGTCAAAATGAAGACAAAAGCATAAAAACTTAATTCAGAAAAACAAATTATTTAAAAATAAATTTGTAAGCCTAATAAGAATAACTTCACGGAGGGAAAAAAATTCTGGGGTTTTAATTTAATAATTATCGAAGATTTTATGTTAACATTCTGTATAGAAAAAATTCTTAGTTAACAATTTCATAACTAATGGAAAAATTGGGAAACAAATTTTTAAACCACGGATTATTGTTTATTCATGTATCTCAAAACTACATTAATTTTATAATTTATTAATAATCATATTTTATATGTTTAAATAATTTTTTTTGTTAGTAGGTCTCAGAGACAGAACGCGCGCGAGAGCCAGACTTGCCGTATTTTGCGCTATTTTCAAGGCTCTGTAAAAGTTATAAATATTTTGCAATTTTTTTCAGCGCCATTTCGTATTTATCAGTAAACTTTCCACATAAAATTACGAATCGAATGTCACTGTGAAAAATTAATAAAAAATTAATCCAAAATCTTAATTTCTTTTATAAAAACCAATTTAAAAATTCCATAAAATCGAAAATAGTTAGATTTGTCATTACTTTTTTAATTCAAAATAGAAAATTATAGACGTCAAAGTTTTTTTTCTTGAAACTATACAATTTTAAAATCGTGTGAAAACTAGCTTATGTGTTCACGTGTGTGTACCGTCGCATCAAATTGATTTTCTAAATATTTATTTTAATATTTGACTTCAATTAATAACCAATCAATTTCAACAATTCAATTTTATCATGACGTCTCTTGAATCTCGCATAAGCTTGCAAGAATCGCGTATCAATTTATTGAAAACTGCCATCGACCCTATTAAAGACATCGACATAGCCTTGTTAACAAAACAAAACGTACAAACAAGGCTTGAGGTTTTGGAAGCTAACTGGTTAAAATTCGATAAAGATCACGATCGAATTTGTGAGGCTAAGGTGGATACTACGAAGGATCTACCTTACATGAAACTGAACTTTTACGCTATCGGCCCGGAGGCCTACATGACGAATAAGGCAACAATGTTGGAACTGTTAGCTAAAATTACTACAGCTAATCCATTGGATGGAACCACATTAGCGGATACTTCCATGGGATCTACTTCCAATACATCGCGACACATGTTGCCTAAAATTCAGTTAGTCAAATTCGCTGGAGATTATCATTCATGGCGTTCATTTAGCGACATGTTTACGTCACTCATCGGAACTAATCAAGATCTATCGAACGTCATGAAGATGCACTATCTGAAGGCTAGTGTGACTGGAGAAGCCGCGAATCTCATCTCAAATTTTCAAGTTAGTGGAGATAATTTTACCCCTGCTTGGGATAAACTTGTCAACCGATATGAAAATAAGCGGGTATTAATAAATAATCATTTGGATGCTATCTTTAAATTGAAACCTTTGCAACGTAAATCATCGAAGGAGCTATGCAATTTACTAGCAACAGTCAACGAAGCTCTTGGAGCACTTAAAGCTTTGGGATCAACAACTCATAAGTGGGATCAGATCATTGTCTATACCCTAGTAAACCGATTAGATCCGGAAACGCATGAATCCTGGGAGATCAAAGCAGGGCCATCCGTTACTCCATCTACATATGCAGAGCTAGAAAATTTCATTTATGGCAGAGCTCGAGCATTAGAATCAATTGAAGGTCGTAAGACTACTCCATCCATATCTTCCACAAAACCATTCAGCATCTCTAAGTCAGCCAACACACACGTCACAGCTCTCGAAAAACCCACGAAAGGACAGTGTTCTCTGTGCAATTCCAATCATTACATCTCAAGTTGTAAGAAGTTCGCTCAAAAGTCTCCTGCTCAACGTCGAGAGTATGTTTCTTCGAGCGTTGTGTTACAATTGTCTTGGTCCTCATCAAGTGATAGATTGCCGATCGGAGAAAACATGTTTAAAGTGCAAGATACGTCATCACACCTTGATTCATGTTACGTGGAATTCTACTGTACCTACAAGTATGACATCACCTTCAACATCAAGGCCTCCCACTGAATCAGCTGCAGCTTCTGAAGCGACAGTCAATCATGCACTTTCACAAAATATGAGTAACCTTCCCTCAACAGTTTTACTTGCAACCGCTCAAGTTAAAGTAACTAGTCCCGATGGAAACATTACTACAGCTAGAGCACTCATAGACCAAGGATCTGAAATCTCATTCATAAGTGAAAGACTGGTTCAACAACTACATTTACAACGGACACACCCATCAGTTTCTCTTATCGGAGTCGGTGCTGTGCAATGCTCAACTACTCGAGGAGTGGTCTCTATCAACCTGGCACCAGTATTTGCATCGGAATTATGTTTGGGGGCAACTACTTACGTTCTTCCTAAGCTCACATCAATTCTACCATCAATGAAACCATCCAAATCCAGCTGGGCTCATATCAGTGGTCTTAGACTCGCAGATCCATTATTTATGAAACCGGGATCTATCGACTTGATTCTTGGGGCTAAAATCTATGGCAGCATTATTCTTGCTGAAACTATCATAGGACCTCCTCTCACCCCTATTGCTCAATCAACTATATTCGAATGGATCTTGTCAGGTCCAGTGGCTCAAGATTCACCAGTTTCAATCGCCAAAATTCATCATTGTTCATTGGACTTCCACCTCGATAAACAACTGGAACAGTTTTGGATTCAAGAATCCATTACTGAGAATCAAGGATCAGAATTATCACTCGAGGAGGAAGATTGTGAACAGCAATATGTGTCTACCGTTTCTCGAAATGAAACCGGTCGGTATATCGTTCGGTTACCTCTCAAAGGCTCACCAAAGAAACTTGGTAATACTCGATCTTCGGCTATCAAGATGATTCAATCACTACAACATAAGTTGAACTCTAATCCTGAATATCGTCACTTATACTCAGAATTTCTACGCGAGTACGAAGCACTTATTCACATGTCCAAAGCATCACCGACATTAGTGGAAGGTAAACCAATATTTTATCTTCCACACCATGGAGTGTTTAGAGAAGTCAGTTCTACAACTAAATTAAGAGTTGTCTTTAATGGCTCTTATCGCAGTAGTACTGGAGTGTCATTAAATGATATTCTTCATACTGGGGCAAAGTTACAAACAAATATCTCCGATGTGCTTCTCTGGTTTCGCCAGTATCGATATGTGTTTGCTGCAGATATCGAAAAGATGTTTCGACAAATACTCATTCATCAAGAGGATTGGGATCTGCAAAGAATCTGGTGGTTTTCGGATAATAATTTGCAAGAGTTTCATCTACGAACTGTTACTTATGGCTTAGCATGCGCTCCATTTTTGGCATTGCGAACAATTAATCAACTTATAATCGACCATGGACATCAATTTCCATTAGCAATTGGACCACTTACTAAAGGACGATACGTGGATGATATCTTTGGTGGAGCAGATTCTCTATCAGAATGCCTTCGAATTATTAAAGAGGTAGATAGTCTCTGTAATGCAGGCTGCTTTCCACTTCAAAAATGGATAAGTAATGTTCCAAGTGTATTATCCAACATTCTCCATGAACGTCATGCTAAGGAACCAACAATCATCATCGATGAATCATCAGCAGTTCGGACGCTAGGTTTATTATGGAAACCGTCGAGCGATCAGTTTCAATTTTCTGTAACATCTAACACTGTTCAACAGGTCACAAAGAGAAATGTTCTTTCCAGAATTTCTCAAGTCTTTGACCCTCTTGGATTCATTTCGTCATCATCCAAGCAAAAATTTTCATGCAGCAGTTGTCGTTAATTAAGTCAAATTGGGATGATCCGCTACCAACTCAAGTGGAAAACCAATGGCGTGCAATTGAAATCCAATTTCAAGAGTTGTCAAATGTCTCAATTCCGAGATTTCTGGGAATAATCAAATCATCATCAATTCAGTTGCACGGATTTTCTGATGCATCGCAGTTTGCTATGAGTGCGGTCATTTATATTCGGGTTGAAACCGCAAATTGTACCGATGTCAATTTCGTGTGTGCTAAAACCAAAGTAGCACCCCTGAAGAAAATGACTATCCCTCGCTTGGAGCTCACCGCCGCTACTCTTCTCGTCAAGTTAGCTCAGTATGTTCAAAAGATTTTGGTCATTGAGAATGTACCAATATGGCTGTGGATAGATTCGTCTGTGGCTTTGACTTGGATTACATTGTTCTAAGTGGAAGGAATGCAAAGAGTTACAAAGGCTATGTTTGTTTATTTATCTGCTCTGCAACATCTGCAATTCATTTGGAATTAGTATCAGACTACTCAGCTGATGCTTTCATAGCTGCCTACAAACGATTCACTGGACGTCGAGGTCTTTGCTCAACACTCACCAGTGATTGTGGTACTACGTTCGTGGGAGCTGATGCGGAACTCAAACGTCTTTTTACTGCATCATCTTCAGAATCAGAAAACCTCCGCAGATTGTTAGCAAACGATGGGACAGATTGGCATTTTAATCCCCCTTCTGCATCTCATTTTGGAGGTCATTTCGAAGCCGGTGTCAAATCGGTTAAGTATCATTTAAAGCGAGTGGTTGGGAATTTATCACTGACTTACGAAGAATTTACTACCGTCCTCTCTCAAATAGAAGCTGTTTTAAATTCAAGACCCCTTTGTCAACTAACAGAAGATCCTGAGGACTTATCAGTTCTAACACCAGGTCACTTTCTTATCGGGGGTCCTTTATCTTCTATTCCTGAACCGAATCTGGAAAACGTTTCTATGCCTAGATTAAGTCGTTGGCAACTTACTCGACAAATTATCGATAGTTTCTGGGTCAAGTGGTCTAGAGAATATCTCCAGCAACAACAAGCGATATATAAGTGGCGATTCCCGTCATTAAATATTGAAATTGGCTCTATAGATCTCGTGGTTGATGAGAGATATCCACCGTCAAAATGGCCTTTAGGACGAGTAATTCAACTACACACCGGCTTGGACAATTTAGTAAGAGTTGTTACCTTGAAGACCGCTACTACGATCCTCAAACGGCCCATCGTCAAGCTCTGTCCACTTCCAATTCTGAACTCCACATCCCAGGAAGAAACTGAATAGTGCCCTGGTTGGAACATTATATCTTGCTCCAAATATTTTGGCGCAAGGGGGGGAGATTGTTTAAAGTATCTACAACAGATACTATTTTATCGCTACTAATATCAAGAGTCATGGTGACGCAGTCGGTAGATCATCTGACTAACAACCAAAAGGTCCCCGGTTCAAATCTCACTGGATGCAAAATTGTAATATCTTCTTTTTTTTTTTTCTTTCTTCTCACTTTATATGCTCATTTCAATCGACTCCAAATTCGGTGGTTTGTTGAATTGAGCATTCCTACCATCATGGCTGCCAGCCAATCAGCGGGACCTTCATCAATGGGTGTTGGTGATCAGTGAGCATCGACCGCCATCAGAATCAATCTAGTTAACAACAGCGTTAAAAGTGCACGTGGCTATAATCAACTTGGATTATCCAAGCAATCATCGAATAAATCAATTATATTTTTGTGTTTATTAGTGTAGTTTTCGTATTGTATTTCGTTTTGTATTTGTTAATGTATACATTTGTCAAATTAGTTTACGATTGAATGTAACATATTATATATCAAAGTTGGTCGAACGGACCATGATGTAAATATTGTGTGCATAATTAAAATGTGAACAACAATAAGTAATAATATATATTTTGAGTTTATTTCAACGGATTTAATAAAATTGTAGAATTATTTTAATTACCATTTTGTGTCAATAAATTCGTAAACAAAGTTTGTGTATCACTCAAAACCACCTCGAAGCCTATCCTCAAATCGAAAGCAATCAAACAGAGCCCCTATTTTATTTTTCACTTAATTGTTTATAACTTTTGCAATTTTTTTCAGCGCCATTTCGTATTTATCAGTAAACTTTCCACATAAAATTACGAATCGAATGTCACTGTGAAAAATTAATCCAAAATCTTAATTTCTTTTATAAAAACCAATTTAAAAATTCCATAAAATCGAAAATAGTTAGATTTCATTTTTCATTACTTTTTTAATTCAAAATAGAAAATTATAGACGGGAAAAACTTTTTACATATTTTTGGTGCACTTTAATAAAAAATTGGCAAAATTAAAAAAATTGTACAAAAATATTGTGTAAAAAAAGCGGCTTTGTACAGCAAGTAAAATTTTCTGATTGGATATTCTAACGAGTACAATCTATTCCATAATACAACAAATTCGTATGTCGTATTATTAGAAAATTGATTATTTTTCATAAATCAACCTTTTTTCTGCGCATAGGAAATTTGAATTACTGCTTTTCACATTTTTGTAAATCACCGATATTTTATTCCATTTTAGAGAAATAAATAGTCCAAATGAGTTTATGTTATTAATAGACCAAACTTCTGATACGCTTTTCATTCAAGTAGAATAATTTGAGGCCATACATAAATTACGTCACACCTTGAAGGGGGAAGGGTGTCATTCGAATGTAACATTGTGTGACAAAGGGCAGAGGGAGCCAAAAGCTTTGTAACATCACATTTCAAAATTTGTGATAATTAAGTGTCTATTATTTCTTAACTAGTCATTCGTTGTCTCTATACTTATTTAACTAAAAGTTGATTTTATTAAAGATTATTCAATAAATATAAGAATAAATAGAAATAACTGTTTTTTTTTTAAATTTTGTTTTTCGATAAAATTGGAAAATGTGTGACGTCACGTCAGGGGGAAGAGATTCTTCAAAATGTGACAAGGACGGGGGGTGGGGTTAAAAAGTCCTGAAATTTGGGTGACGTAATTTATGGATGGCCACTTTTGGAAAAACATTTAAAAATCAGAAATTCATAACTTTCATAAATTTTTGAATACGACTAGACTGGATAAAAATCAATAATTCGTAACTTACGGGAATTTTTGAATATGGCTGAATAAAAATTTGTTTATAATCTGAATTCTAAAGTAAACATATTTTAACTGAACAATTCGCTTATGACTTGACAAAATCATATTCGTCACGTAGATAAACTTTGAAACTTTTTGTTGCTCTTATGCGATCCATTAATTCCTCGTTATCATCTAGCAAAAATACTTAATGTTAAAACTAATGTAAAGTGTTACATTTTTCGAAAATAGATCTTATTGAAAAAAAAAAAAAAAAAAAAAAAAAGCTATAAAGTTTACTTATAAATTACTAATTACAAAATGAAATTATTTTTTCAGTACATTGGAAATGAAAATGAATAACAAGAAAAGGAAACTTAAAAATGCAAATGCTATATTAAAAATTTCGCAAAAACAACAAAGATTAAATGCATCAAAGATTTTGTATCTCTTTCTTACAAAACAGAATTTAAAATGAATTTTTACGGTGGTGAATTTAACCAACACAACCTTGTGAATCGTATACAGTAAATGACATCAAATGGTCGATAGTTTTATTTCACCTTTTATCATTCCTTTTGCGATGTTTTCACAATTTCACAAGATAAGCTAAAACAAATGTCATTAATATAAAAACTTGTGTAAACCTGTGCTATGGTATTCAACTATTGAGAACTGCTTACAAAAGTAACATCGAAATTCTTCAACAGTTCCAATCAAAAGGATTAAAAAAAATTAGTGAACCTGCATGGTATGTGCGTAATGACGACGTTCAACGTAATCTCAAAGTATCCACAGCATGCGAAGAAATTTTGCTGTTTAGTCATATCATGTTATGCGTGAAATAGTGAGAGATGCAATAGAGCCTTTAAAATCGGAAATTGACGAGCTACGAAAAACTAACCTCAATCTCCTAGCTGAAATTAAAAAATTCCAACTTGGCACCACGATAGCGACAACTTCAAATACAAGTCAACAGGTGGAGTTGAATACAAACAATAAACAAAGTCAAGCAACAAACCAAAATTTTGAAAGACTTAGTTCTAAAAATGTTCATTTTGATGACGCTGATAATATTATTTAAAAAAAACAAAAAACAAACGATCCTCGAAAAACTAAGCAATACACATATGCACAAACGCTTATGAATGATTTATCGTTTGCCAGAGTAATGCCTGTTCCTGAAATTGAATTGATGGAACAGAGTGTTGGTGTTGGCGGTAGCCAAGCGGACGAAGACAGCTATACTGAAGTAAGAAGAAAAAGAAGAAAAACGAAGAATATCGTTATTGGGAAGTCAGAGGAAGAAAACAATCTTTCGGCAGCAGAAAGAAACATTTGGATCTTTTTGGGTCGAATGGAGAGCAGTACAACTGAAGAGCAAGTGAAAAATTTTCTTCATCGTAAATTGCCTGATTTTACTTTTGAAGTAACTCAATTGGAAACTAAAGGGATTAATGCATGTTTCAAAATAAAGGCAAATATAAGCTTACAAGAACAACTTTATGATGGTAGCTTTTGGCCAAAAGGGGCAGTGATTAAACGATACTTTTTTCGACGACCCCTTGGAGGAATCTAAATCAGACCTAGAATTGCATAATAAAGGAGAATACCTTTTTAAAATTCTTCATTTAAATATCCAAGGCTTAAGAGGGAAGGACAATCTACTTGAAATATATCTGGAATAAATGTACAATCAGAAATTATTTTCAAATGTTCAAATCATATGTCTTACTAAACACTGGTTTAATGAATATGAAATTACAATTCTGAATATATCAGGATATACAGTTTCATCAAAATTTTCACGATCCTCAAAGTACCGCGGGGGATGTTGCATACTGACTAAAGTAAACATTGAAGTTAAAGAGTTAATTGACATTCAAAACTTATCAAAAGAATGTGATTTTGAGTGTTCAGCAATTGAACTAGTTAAAAGTGATCTTATAGTTATGTGTATTTATAGGTCACCAGCGGGGAATATCGATGAGTTCTTTAATCTGTTTGAGAATTGTTTAAATTTAATCTTCAATAAAAAAAATGATAAGAAACAATTAATAATTTGTGGAGATTTTAACATAGATATTTTACAATGTAATAGATCTGTTCGCTGCCTGTAGCAAATTTTTCTATCGTATAATTTACAAATAGTAGTGAAGCAACCGACGCGTATAACAAACACATCGGCAACTTGTATTGATAATTTTTTTACAAACATAAATCCCGTAAAAGTAAATGTTTTCTCAAACACAATATCGGTTCATACTTGTCAAATACTAGGATTCCAAATGAGTCGAAATTTGAAAAGAAATTTTAAAATAGTTAACAAAAGAGTTTTTTCAAAGGAAAACATTAATAGCTTTTTATGTCTGTTACATAATGAATCGTGGGATTATATTATGGAGAATTACGATGCAAACGAAGCATTTGAACTCTTCCTTGAACAATTCAAATACTTTTTTGATATAGCTTTTCCGGTAATTAAGATTAAACAAAATAACAACAACGTTGATAATAAAGAATGGATTTCTCACGAAATAAAACAGCAAGTCTGGAATGAAATCAAAAATTGTAACTTAAATAATTGCAACTCTGATAATTGATAATTGTAACTTAAATAATTGCAAATTTAAAAAATGTGTATAAAAATTTATGCAATACAATGAAAACATTAATCAAAAAACAAAACAAGAATTTTATAATAATATCATAAATACTGCTGACAATAAAACAAAAGTCACTTGGAATATTATTAATAAATCTCTGAACCGCACTAATACTAACAGTTCTAAAATTGATGAATTAGATTATAATGGTCAAAAAAATACGGCGGTAAACTTAAATTTAAGTAAACCAAATTACGAAGATATAAAAATATCTACTACAAGCTCCACACTCTTTTTATACCCTTGTGATGAAATGGAGATATTTCGCACATGTATGAAATTAAAAAATAAAACCTCATTTGGGTGGGATGGTATACCATCGATTGTCATAAAGAGCTCTACTCATTACATAACTCCAGTATTGACACATTTGATCAACTTATCGTTAAGCCAAGGAATTTTTCCTTGTACTTTAAAAAAGGCTGTTGGGCGAACAATTTATAAAAAAGGCGATGAATCAATTGCGTCTAATTACCGGCCAGTCTCCCTACTGCCAATATTCTCAAAAATCTATGAACATATAATATACGAAAGGTTAATGTTATTCTTTTCCAGTCAAAACGTCTTTGCTTCAGAGCAACATGGCTTTATAAGAGGTAGGTCAATCGATCAGGCCATATTTAAAGCATTTACAAATGTGTTAGATGCCCTAAATAATAACGAGATAGCCATAGCTATTTTTCTCGATTTAACAAAAGCTTTTGATAGCATTGAAACAGAGCTATTGCATAAACTATATTATTGCGGAATACGAGGAATTCCCTTACAGTTATTAGAATCTTACATGACAAATAGATTACAATGTGTAAAAGTAACAACTTGTGTAGAAGATACCATTATTGACAGCTTATCAGATTGGCACGCCACCTCACGAGGTGTTCTCCAGGGCTCAATTCTTGGGCCTCTCCTGTTCTTACTTTATATAAATGATTTACCGTATAGGTCAAATGAAAATATGATATTGTACGCCGACGATACTTCTATTTTTTATCGCGGCAAAAATCTAAATAGTCTAGAACAAGACATAAGGAAATCTGTCATAACTCTACAAACATGGTTTGAAAACAACAGCCTACAACTCAATTTTGCAAAAACTAGTGCTATTTGTTTTAGGAGTTCTCAAATAAACTCTATTTCTTTGCCAAATATCAATCAAAATATTACGATAACTGATGGAACTAAATTCTTAGGGCTAATATTAGACAATAAATTAAATGGGAATAAACACATCGAACATTTAAATAAAAAAATAGATAAACAGACTTATTCTCTTAGAAAGCTACAGAATATGCTTTCCATTGAAAAACTGAAACAAGTTTATTTTGCGAACATTCATTCTATTGTGAAATACGGTATTCTTTTTTGGGGACACTCACCGATGATCGGCAGTGTTTTAAAGCTCCAAAAGAAATGTATACGAATTATGTCAAATGCAGGTTATCTAGACCATTGTAAGCTACTGTTTAAAGAATTACAAATTTTAACAGTGGTGGACGTTTACATTCTTGAATGTGCAATTTTTGTAAAAAAGAATCCAACACTCTTTGAGGAATATCAACGTGAACACTATTATTTGACAAGAAATAAAGATAAAATGACAATCACTCAAACACGTAAAAAATTTATACTAAATAATACGATCAATAATTGTATAAAAATTTACAATAAAATACCTGATGATTACAAATGTTTACCATTAAACCTTTTTTGAACGTAAAATTAAAACAATGCTGTTGCAAAAAAATTATTATAGTTTAGAGGAATTTGCTATTTGATGCATGATGACTCAATAATTGTGACTTATTCTATGTACTATGTACTTTTTTGAATAAATTTATTATTATTATTATTATTATTATTATTAATCGATAAATGCGGGTTCATCTTTTAAAATTTATTAATTTGATCTAGAGACATGGGAAACTTTAATCCATCATATTTCAAATAATGACTATAGTGCGGGTACTTAGTTAAACGTTGAGGATCCTTTTCAACCGGGTAAAGTGCTGAAATCATTCCGGACATTAATCACAGCCAATTTATTTCTGATAACTGGTGGTAGTTCACAAAATGTTCCAGCTGTGATCGGAGAGTACTTATTCATGTGGACTCGAATATTTATGATCATGTCAAGAGCCCAACCGCTATCGCGTTCCTGGAATTCTTCCAATTTTTTCAACAAATAGTTTTTGACATGATCAGTGTACTCCTGCATGTCCGTGGTCAGATACATTTCCTTGGCCGACGTTATAAATGTTTTCAAATCCTCCTCTTTGGTGCTGGGCTTAAAGAAATTGCCCGTGAACATAATATACACCTGAAATAAAATTCAAGATCTCATGAGACTATTTAAATTATAAATCTTAAATTTTACTTACCTTGAGGGGATGCTTCACTAGCTCACGCCGAACGTGTCGTCGGAACATTGGAAATGTCCGGTTGAAAAATATATTTGGATCTTTATAATCCAAATTGGTAATCATACCAGTCTTCACCCTGCCCTGATGGTGGGTTTCAATTGTCTCCCAGATTACATGTCGATTTTGTTTTTTGATGACACCACCACCTTGCTTAACTAAATCACACACAAAAAAATGTAAGCATAATGAGAAAACTTTTAAAAAACAAAAAAAATCTGCGTAAAAAAAAACGGATCAAAAACAATTTAGAATTAGGAAATTTTTTTAATCTAATTTGGAAGAAAATAGAGACATTTTAACTTAGGTGAATAAGAAGAGAAAATGTAATTATTGATAATTATTGTTTTTGGCCAGGGGAAAAAAAATTAATGATAAAATGAAAAATTGAACAATAAAAGAAAATGAAAAATAATATATTGCTTTGAATTAGGAAAATGATTGATATTTAACAGAAATATCACAAAATTTTGAAACAATATATATTATTTTCCACTACAATATTTAAAAAATAAATGAAATTAACTGTCCAATTAGTATGCTGGTTTAAGTCAATCTATACTAATGGAAGTTGGTTTGTTGTTGACGTCAACAACAAAATATTTTGAAAATTTTTGTATTATAGAGTAAGGTTCTATATAATTACAAGTTAAAGGAGGTTTGACACAATCTTCGCGAATATAAACCTTTTTTGTTTTGGCAAAATCTTTTGGTTTTTTGAAAATGAATTTGGCGTTGACCATTCTGTTTTTCAATTCTTTTGTGGATTCAAAAACAGGACGATGTATATCAGTCACATCTCCAAAGAAATTATATGGAAGTCGAATTTCTGTTCCATACAAAATCTCAGCAGATGAAAAACCAATATCCTCCCTTACCGAGGAGTGTAAATTTAATATAACCCATGGAAGAATTTTGTGCCAGTTATTTTTTTTTTTTTTTTTTTTTGCAGCAAGCAAGGGATGTCTTGACAGTCCGAATGAAACGTTCGACAATCCTGTTGCTCTTTGGGTGATAAGCAGTCGACGAAATGTGCTTAATTCCCAGACTTGACAAAAAATCATTCCACATGCGAAATCGAAATTGTGAACCTTGATCAGTAGTGATCCGTATAGGTACACCATAACGCGAGAACCAGGATGCGATCAAGTTGTCAATAATTTCTTCCGATGTAGCATTTTTGAGTGAAATCGCCTCAACGCAACGTGAAAAACGATCTACAACAGTGAGGATATATCGAAAACCCTCACTGGAAGGAGGAGGTCCCACAAGATCCAAATGTAAAAAGGAAAATTTGGTATCTGGTTCTTTTATTGGCATGAATTGACTTTTGGTGTGGCGCGTGATTTTATTTAACTGACATATTTGACTTGACTGTGTCAATTTTTTAATTTTTGAATTTAATTTTGGAGAAAGGAAATATTTGCATACATTTTGAATAGTTGATTTCACTGATGGATGACCTAGACCATGGACAGCTTTCTAAACATCGGAGATATCTTCATCCGGAATGAAAATTCGTGGAAGAAATCGTGAACATTCACACAAAACATGCAAATTACAAGCAGGAACAGTAACAAAATCAAAACGAAGTTTCCTATTATTAATCAAATTTTGAATTTGTAGACTAGACCTCTGATGATCCGCAATCTTTACTAGGTCAATGACATCAATTTGTTAGTTAATGATATTAAATTTATTCGTGAGAGAAAATCAGCCGAGATGTTTTCATTGAATTTTCCGGACGATGCACCAAATTGTAAGAGGTTGCTCTTACATCTGAAAATGCTGAAATAAATTATAAAATACGAAATAAAACCAAATTCACAATACAACTTAATGGATAATGCCAAACAACACTTGCTCATATAATCCAATTTGAAGATGAAATTACTTTAACACCACAACCTCTTACATTTCCAATGCCAATACTTTCTGAAGATGGAGGTAAACCACTAATCTATCTCGGAGCTGATAATACATCGTGTCTAATATTAGGATTAGACGTTATTTTCAAAAATAATGGAGCTGGAAAATATGTCTATACACCCATAACACAAGCAAGAACCAGTGATTTAGATACAACAACAAAAATCACATCTGCTTATATAAACCTAATATTAGGAATGATTGATCCAATAATGGCGAACAAAATTAGGGACGATATGATAGAAGCACTATTCCCTGACAGGCTCCATTTAATATATCCTACTGAGGAACGACTACGATCAGTTGCCACCAATAGACCAACAAAATCCGATGTATGGAGTGTATGCTTTCTTGCCCTTATATCATTATCCAAAGGGCAAAATGTCGAAATAAATCATTACAATATCTGGACAAGCAAAAGATATGCTGCTTTTGCAACTGCTATGGGATTTGTTATGAAGTTAGTTGATACAGAAGTTCATAAATCTATACATGATTTATATATCAAATAATAAGAAAATTGTATGTATACAAAATAATTTATATATAAATTCAGTTAAGTTTATATTCATTAACGTTCTGTTTCATTAATATTACATACGACTAATTAAAATGGATTTTGTTTAAAAAAATTTTGTTGTTATTGTCTTGAATGTAAACATGATGATCGAAAAAATAGAGTCATTTGCACAAAAACATGGGCGGGATACACCCTTATTTATCTTAAGTGGATATGTTTATCGGAACAATTTTAGGGTTTTTCAATTTGGGTGAAGGAGAACCAGTTGATCCGAAAACCGTCGGGCAGGAGTAGGTTTAAAAGTGGGTTTCAAGCCCTCCTTTGTCATATTAGTGGCCTAGATTTGATCGGCCTGGATGCATTTTTTGTAGTGCATTTTTTTTTTTGGAGAATGCAACTGATGACGTATTGGATAGGTCATTGAACTCTCGATGGGAGAGTGAATTTTTTTGTAGTGCATTTTTGGAGAATGCAACTGATGAGGTATTAGATGGGTCATTGAACTCTCGATGATGGTAGAAGACTTTACCAAGTATGGATTTTTAAAAAAAATCTAATCGACCTACTTAGGTTTTGAACGCGGGTTTGCTGAATGGGAAGAAGGCATGCTAACCATTACACCACGGTCCAGTATAAAACTATAATAAAATTTATCTCATTTAAGTAAAACGAAATTTTTTTTTGAATATAATTATTATATAATTAATGGAAATATTTAGAATATAAAAAGATATTCTAGAACATAGGGAATTTTTTTGATAATGCTAATTTTTGTTTAGTTAAAATTTATAATATAAAAGAGAGGAAAAATCATCTTGTATTCATAGTGTGCTCAATAAAAGTTTTATAGTTAACTATAGCCAACAATGAATTGTGAAATAATTAAGGTAAGTTTTTTAATATAAATATTTTCCTATTTCTTTTGTTATTATTTTTAATTTATATATATTTCAATTTTTTTTTAAATAGCTTCTAAATATTGTTGATTGGGATTGCATAGTCACCAATCAACAGTTATTTATGATGGCTAAGAAAATGGAAGCAAATTATCCATATGTAATTAGTAATGTTTACCTTCCATCCTTAAACTTGGATGATTACATGCATTTTCCGCCTCTAAAATCGGATGATTGCATGTATTCTCAATCAATTTCTAATCCATCACTAATTCGATTGCAGAAGTAGATCTGGATGAATTAGAAACTTATTTAAATCCTCCTGATAATCTCCTTTCGGAAAAAATCAATCAAGCCGACACATCGAAAGAAGCATTTGTGGAAGAAACATATTTACCTTATCCTGATAACTCTCATTCAGAAAACATCAATCAAGCCAGCACAACGAATAAGGCATTTGAGGAAAATAAAAAGTGGAAGCCATACTATCGTCATAAAAAACTATATAAATATCCAATCTATCTGGAAAAAAAAAATTGAAACATGAAAAAGGTTTTATTGAAAAGAAACCGTAAAGAGGCATTTTTCTGTTTCGAGGACGGTCTTCAAAACCAAACATAATTAACACGGTCTTTGAAGACCGTCCCTGAAGCCACTTTCGTGACATTTGTTTATCATAGGCTTTAGGGACCTATCTTGTAATGACATATAACCAGATTACAATAATGCACTTTGAACATCAAATATCGAATAATTCCAAAGAAAAAAGGTTTCCGCTCTGTTTTATTGAAATAGTAAGCTAACAAACTTTAATTTTCAGCAATAATATAATCTGTCTAGGTTAATTTGGAAATGGTCCTCGAAAATAAACATATTACTTTTGAAACGGTACTCAAGGCTAAATATATACAACTTCATTGGTCGTCAAACTCAGTAATATATAGATTACGGTCCTGGAGAGCGAATATATATCGATGCTGTACGAGACAACAAATATACAGGAAATAATGCCGGATTTCTCTCTTTTTTTCCGTTAAAATTTGACTTTTTGGAAGGAAATAGATGTGATTTTACTCAAGTCGAAAAAATTCAAAAAAAAATTTTTATTTTTCTTCCAAAATCAACTTCTTCTTCTCTATACAAGATAGCCAAACATCTGCTTGGTCCAGTTGGCCGAAAAAATATTCTTAATAATTCTTTATCTTTTGGAAAGTTCACTTTGTTGGTCAAAATAGATGATCTTTGAATAATATAGTCAAGATATAGTGAAGAAAAGATTTTTTTTATTTAAAAACATTAAATTTTTTTGACAAATAAGATGAACTTACACTAGCTTAGACGAGTTGACTGAAATAAAATTTAATAAAAAAATTGTTTTTCTGGAGATCATTTTTTGAGTCAAATTAGACATACTTTTACTTTTTGCCGGAAAGTTGACTACGCAAAAGTTCACGAAACTGGACATACATGATTTTAGACACGGTACTCAAAGCTTAATATATAAAACTTCATTGGTTGTCAAACTCAGTGATATATAGATTACGGTCCTGGAGAGCGAATATATATCGATGCTGTACAAGAAAGCAAATATACACGAAGTAATGCCGGTTTTGTTCCTCTTTTTTTTCATTAAAAGTTTACTTTATGCTTTAAAATAGATATAGTATTTGATCAGTCGAGACAAGCCGACATAAAAATTTGTGCAAGAAAATTGTTTTTTTTTTTTTTTTTTTTTTTTATAAATTTACTTTTTTTGACAATTAACATGAACTTTCAATATTCGACTGTATTTGGCCGAAATAATATGAAAAAGAAAAACATTAGATCAGTATTTAAGTCGAAATAAACGCACTTTAATTTACAAACTCAAGAAATGTCGTAAAAAATTTAAAAAGATTTTTTTTTTAAGAAATGAAATTCCCTATCATTCGATGAACCAGTCAAGTCAAGTAGGGCAAAAATATATTTGTTACCTTTAAAAAATATTAATCACAAAAATCAATGAAATCTGATAAAATTTGTCGCCAAGTACGTGTTCAACTTACATTACTTAAAATATATGTGTTATTTTTTACGAAATACAACCAAATTCTACAATTATAACTCGAGTATATAATATCTTGCACTGCTGAGAATGAATTATTAATTGAATGATATAGAGATAAGAATTTGGTGTGCAAGAAAATTTGTGGAAACAACAACGTCAATATATTGAAGACTATAGCTGGAGACACTTCAGTATATACTTTTAACGTGCAAATGAAGTACACAAATTTTTGTGTCGATTTTTCAATTAAAAATTCATTTTCATCATTGAATAATTTTACGTGCGATATCCTTTAAATTAATAGAAATACCAGATTTTGTAGAATATTTTTTCATATAAATACTTATATAGAGGAGCGCGGGACAAAACGGGATAGTGATTAGTATGAACTAACGTATCTCGGTTTGCCCCCCGCTCTCATTTTACTACTGAAAAAAACAGATACTTGAAATTCAAAATTTGTATAAGTAGCTTACGCATTTTTATAACTTACGCCACTAAACGAATATTGCATTCATCAAAGAAAGCATTAATTATTCTGTGTCAATAAGAATAAATAAATTTCAATTTGGTAAAAAAAGATTTTTAAAAGTTTCGAATTTTCTCACACATACCTCATGCGTTCGAATGTAGGACCACTTGATCAAGTCAGGTGCGCCAAAGAATCAAAAGTGAAAATGAAATAGAAATAAAATAAAAGAAATTAATTTATAATGTTATGAATATTAATACAAAAAGTTTGTACACCACTTAGATATTCATATTGAAAATAAAATAAAAATTGATATGAATAAAAAGTGACGTAATTAAAATTTAAGTTTTATAAATACATATAAAAGAAGTCAATATGTTATAAGATCTGCAACTTGCTTTGCATATCAATATTTTTATAAAATACATATAAAAGAAGTCGACATGTCTTTAGATATGCAACTTGCTTTGCACATCTACACATATAATTAATAATTAATCTCAAAAAATAAGCTTCAAAATATATATTTTTTATGTATACCTCAAATTGAGGCCAAAATTTGCGTTTTTTATTTTTGCGAAGTCTTATATATCGAAAACGGTAAGGCTAAGCCAAAAATGGCAGGAGTCAAAAATTGTTTGTAATAGTTCAAAATAAAATGTCATATAGTTTTCAAATCAAATTTTTAACCAAAACCACAAAATAATATTCATTTTCGTCAATAACGAATTTTTGGCAAAAAAAGTTTTTTTTTTTTTTTTTCAAACGCTTATATATCAAAAAAGATGGTGTATTTTTTGTTAATTCCACAACGATATTTTTTACACAGAGTTATTCACACCCCACCGAGTCCAAAAAATTTTCTATAGTGTATGTATGAAATTATAAAAACTTTTTCAACTGTGTTACTATTTATTGCAATGAAAATCTTATCGTTAATAAGCTGTCAAATTTAAACTTTAAGTAAAATTGCCTCCAATTATTAAACATCTAAGTTGCGCACAGGAGGGAACTTTTACGATATTTAATAAATTTCACTTTGTCTTGATCAGAAAGTCATCTCAGTTTTGATTATAAAAAAACACTTTTTATATTCTGTTTTCTTCTTCTGCAATTAATTTATTTCCCTATTAATAAGATTTCAAGTATGCATAAATCAAATGTTCATTTTTTTATACTTCCACCATGAAGAACATTACTATTATTATTTCAATGATCTATAAAAAAGCACTTTCTTTCAGGTTTTCTTGGTTTTCATGTTGGATTCTTAGATATTAATTGATTTATTCATTCGTCTTTCAACCAATTATTTTCTAAACATCGTTACTATAATCAACATGTCGTAAATGCATAATAAAAAAGCAAAATTTTTTCAGGAACAAAAAATAAATATAAATTTAATACAATATATATCAACCAATTGAATGCATTTTCAAGAATCATTTAGACAATAGGTATAAGTCTCTGTTTCATTCAGTCAAAAGATTAAAATTCTTTGAAAGTAACCCTTATTAAAAAAAGAGATTTGTAAAGATTCAAATCATTTGAATTTTTTTAAATCTCCTTTTTTAATAAGGGAATTGAGCGCATAAATCTCTTGTCTTAGTTTACAATTCTTGTCATTAACCGAGAATTCAAAATTCGATGAAAAATATGTTAGCGTTTTAATATATAAAAAATTTTAGTCGTGGTGCAGAAAATCAATAAATCAAACTGACAGTGAAAAAGTGTGTAATCAATTATTTGATAAGCAAGTTCTACAAAAACAGATAGTCAGTCATAATAAGGGTAAGTTTAAATTAATATTTAATGATTCATAAAAACTCGATAACTCAAATTGTTGATTCATAAATGTTAATGCATAAATTCATGATATTTTTCAATAAATCGTCGTACAGATGGTAAGCAGTGGCGTCTTTACGACATTTTCTTAGGGGGGGTAATAACTTCAAGAAGTCGCCTTGTAACTGTAAGAGAGGGTTAAAGGAAAAAAAATTAAAACAAACACTTTTTGTTTGATTTGATTTTGTTTTCTCTTTAAGATTCATCTATTCTATTGTTTTTGTCAAGCTTCAAATTTTATTTGAGACCCGATTTTCGTTTTTGTTTCCTGATTTCTGGGGGGGGTAGTTACCCCTATTACCCCCCCCCCCCGTAAATACGCCAGTGATGGTAAGGGCTTGAATCTAAAAATATAACATACCTATATTAGTTTGAGAATTTTGATAGAACTTGATCTCATAATTACCTTAAATAATCAACTCCTAATATGTTTTAAATAAAAAAAAGTCGTCAACTATATGACAATTAAATTTTTCCCTGTACTAAACTTATTCTTTTGACATATTTTTAATCCTGTTTAGTAATTACAAAAATATTTCAACTCCATTTATTATGCATAGTATTTCTTGATAGTTTATGTTAAAATGATTCTAGCAAAACAAATTTTAATCTTCGTAGTTTAATTTACAGCTGTAGTTTAGCTGATAAAGTATTTTCAAAGTATAATTATTGCTTTAATTATTGATCTATTGCTTCAATATTTATTCCAATAATCTACATAATATTGCTTAATTATATTTGACAAATGACTGGCTTTAAAATTAAAATTTATTGATAAATAAGAAATTTTTTTGGTCGATTACCAGAGATTTAAAATAGTTACTAAGAATATATCTAGATGTCGCATATGATATATAATTTTATTATTGTTCCTATGTTTCTGTATCTACCAAATTTTTAAATTAATTTGTATAATGAAATTTTTTATAATTATTTTTTCTCAATTTATCGTACAATAAGTAAATTTGCTTTTTAAGCTTATTAATATTTATAATGTTAATATTTAATCAGCAAAATAGTAAAGTATTTAGTTATAAAATAACTTTTTATTTTGGTAAATTAATTTGTTTGATTATTCAAAAAAAAGCCTAGATGTCTCTCTTACCGCTATATAGCCGCTATATATTAAATGAACTCAACTGTCAACTGTATGAACATAGAGTATATCAGTAAATTTTACAGATATATTCTCTGATGTAATATATCAAAAAGTCTGATGTAATATATCAAAGAAAAGTTTTAGTCGAGTTATTTCCGGCTGTACTGATACGTGTACCTAATAATCTTGTGTCCTACAACATCGAGTTATTAATTTTAATACAAGTAATACTGGAGTAATTATTGGATGAAATACTAATTTATACAATGTACAGCTTAGTACGAAATGCAGATGCAACCTTCAGACCTTCAGTATTTGTGCCAAAAAAAAAAAAAAAAAAAAAAAAAAAAAAAAAACAGCGTAAAAGTAAAAGAAAAAATAAATTGCTCCAAATTTCTGATGCAACCTCATGTGTTCTGGACTGTTCTAGTGGTAATTATTTTTAAACTTTAAAAATAATAATCATCATACATCAGTTTAATGACGTTGGAAAATGTGATTCTTCAGATTTTCAACACCAAAGTTAACCTACAATTAAAATTTTATACTCAAAACATTTCAATTATTTTTCATTTATGAACATAAGTAAACTCATTTTTACGATTTCTGCAGATTTGAGAAAAAATTTTGTAATATTTTCCACAAATAATTTTTCGGATTTCATAACGATTGAAAATAATTTTATTTATAGTTATTTATAATGAATGTTTTGTTGGATTGTTGATCATTTATTTTTATACTGTAGCAAAATGAATTAATAATATTTTCGATTAATTAATGACTTTGTAAAGAAAAAATGTTTTTTAATTTTAGATGATTCTCTAATGCTACATGAAATTATGGATAATTTGACAGCAAATAAACCTAGAGTTTCTTTAAAACGTTTATCTTCTCATCCTTCAAACCCACCAGTTAATAAAAAATTGAATTATTTGGAGCTTACCAATTCAAATTTAGATACTAGTTTGAAGTCGATGCACAAGCTTTCTTCTGATGTATTGGAACAAAAATTATCAAAAGATGACATGAAGCATTTTATATCTAGTACACCTAACACGAGTCAAACATTGATTGAAAATATGAAGCAGAGTTGCACTGAAAATGCTGACATTTCTTCGATACATCAGGCAAGTGGTATTGATTCGAATGTATCCGACAAATATACAGGTAATGAAGAATTCTCACAAGAAAAGAATGAGACAACCTCGAGTGATCTCGTAAAGTCATTTACTGATACCGATGGAAACCGACAATTGAAACTCGCTAATATAAAAGTCCCTTTTCTTCTTACCGACGAAATTATTGAAAATACCCCAATCATTTTTGGTAATGATTCAAGCAATGACGTTGCCAAAGGTAAATTTCAGCAATTTAAAAATAAGTTTTTAGTTTTACATATACAAATAACATGAGAATAATTGAAACAAATATTATCAAGATTATAGAAATTAATAAACTTAACCTTAATATGACGTTCTTGAAATAAAAATATCAATTATTGGCTTCTAATATTTACAGTCAAATTTAACAATAAATAATTAAAAATATTTAAATAACTCAATCCTTACACTGTAAAAAAGTATTTGGGATTCGGAGAAGAAGTTACAAAAAATACACCAAAAAATTGGTAGTTATACAAGATGGTAAAAAATGTAACCTTTATTTTTCCAATTTTGTTTCAAGAGCCGTATTTACGATAATTTTGTTAGACATTTTTTTTAAAAAATTAAATTCCACAACAAGTGCTTAAAACTTTTAGAAACTGAACAGATCAGTTTTTTAACTTTTAATTGAAATTTTAGCAGGAAAAATAGAGAGATAGATTGAAATTGATGGGAACCTTTTTTGCAGGAAACTTAAATTTCTATAAAAATGGTTTTTTTTTCAATTCCTTTGTATCTTCAAAACTTCAGCTACAAGAATCGCTTAAGACTGTCGGAAACTATACTGATCAGTTCTTTAACTTATTTTCAAATTTTGGTGAAAAATATAAAGAGATAAAGAAAAATGATAAGAATTTTTTACGCAGGAAATTTAATTTTCTATAAAAACGGTTTCTTTGAATTTCTTAGCATTTGCATTACTTTAGCCACAAGAAGTTCTTAAAACTTCTGGAAACTAAGCAGATCAGTTTTTTGACAAAAATTTAAGTTTAAATAAAATTTTGGCCGGAAAAAGAAACAGATAGAGTGAAATTGATTAGAACCTTTTATGCAAGGAAATTTAATGTCTATAAAAAAGATATCTATAAATTTTTGCGTTTTCCTATATTTTAAAAATAATAATTTGTTCAACATTTGAAAAAATTATTTACTGCTATTTAACACCGTATGAAATTGTCGGAGTCTATTTTCACTTCAAAATTTTTTTAGAGCAGTTTTTAATATTTGAAAATTCGAAGGATTAGAAAGTATTTAAAATCAAACCATTTTTAATTATTTTTTTTATATATAAATAATATATATATAATAAAATATTATTTACATAAATTTATATACATAAAATAAATATAAACACATTTCGCGCTTATAACGTTTTAGTTTTAACTACTCATGACGAGTTATCAACGCAAGATGAAGCGCCTGTTGAATTGCCAGAAAAAAATATCATCTCAGAGGAATCTGGTTCTGAAGCAACTACTCCAAATGTGTTGAGAAAAACTAAACAAAATAGACAGCAGTTATTTCAAAAAATACCACAATGCGAAATTGGTAAATTACTTAATCGTTGTTTTGAGTAAATTATATTAGAAAAGTTCTCATGATCAAATAAAAAATAAATAAACTAAAAATAATTCATTAAAATTTATTGAATAATAAATGTTGACAGATTCAGATTATGATGACAACTCAATATCACAAAGTGTGCTACCTGATATGCTGCTGGACAGTAATAAATATGTAAAATCTTACTTAGATTCAGATCATCTTGTAAATTTAGTCAAGAAATTTAAAAAAGACATACATCAGCTTTCAAATGAAATGAATAAGGATTCTAATGGTTAGTTCTTTAACAAATTTGCTTAGTCAATAAAAGTATTCACACTACAATTCTTATTTTCGAAAGGATTAGGAAGTAATTAGGTAACGTTCGTTTACAGATACAGATCCTGACTATGTTCCACTACCAGAAGGGGACTCATCCATCAGTGAAAATGACCAAATTAATATTGTAACAAATATAACTAAATAAAAAAATACTCACAAGCCAAACGAGACTGTACTTATAGAAGAAAATTGTATTGCTAAAGGATATGATGTTGATGTTCCTTCTCTCATACCATCTTCGTTATCGGGAGGGCCAAGAATTTATGTAAAAACGTCTGATTCGGGTCCAAAACGACATGCTTGTCAGTATTGCGGGAAACTGTATTTGAAATTAGCTCGACATATAACAACAGTACATAAAGATGAAGAAGAAGTGAGGAAAATTATTGCTTTAAAGCCGAAGGATCCTTTTAGACTGGAAAGAATATGAAAAATTCGATGTGCAGGAGACGCAAAGCACGACTTTGCTGTTTGCCCTAGCTGCAAAGTGCCGACAACTAAAAAATTTCTATCTGCACACTTCGCCAACTGTACCGGTCATACGGGTAAACGGCGTCGTATAATAAAAAAAATGTCTTCACTTTACGAAACGGAGTTTCACCCTGACACTTGCAAAAAGTTACGCCTACTTATAATTAATATGCATATAGATGAAACATCTACAACATTAAAACACGATGATTTACTCATCCGCTATGGTAACATGTTGTGTGATAAGTATAAGCATGTTCAAAATGATGAGCTTATACGTAATAGGTTACGCCTTCTGGCAAGATTATTGAACACTATGAAAGCAGTAGAAGCGGGAATGATCAAGCAAAAGAAGTTTAATGGTGAGTCTTACTCGAAGAAACCGATAAATGACATGTTAAGTTTGTTTGATCACGAAAATGGAAAAATATGTATTAAAGCCGTGAATATACTAGCAGGAATTAATGAAAAAACATATGATTCAAAATCGCCATCGGTTGCAAGTTCATGTGGACAGTTTTTGAAGCAATTGGGAGACTTTCTAATCAGTGAAAATATACAGGAGAAAAAGAAAGAAAATAATGAAAACATTAAAGATTTCATCCATGTAATTACACGAAAGGGGGCTGATATTATTAACAAAAATGTTGATCAAGCACGAGCTAAATTACGACGGAAGAAAAAGAATTACCTAACGCTGGTGATATTTATAAGTTAACTGAATATTTGTCGTTATTACAAAAAAAGCCTATAATGAACTTCTAGATAGTTATTCTGATGATAACTACAATCTCTTAGCCAAAACTACACTTTTACGTGTACAAATTTTCAACAGAAGGAGACCTGGAGAAACAGAAAGAATGTTAATTGAAGATTTCGAAGATTATGACCAATTGACTGAAGAAAATCACCCAGACATCATAAAGACCTTATCTGAGGAAGCAAGAAAGTTATGCAATGAATATGTTAGATTCTCAATAAGGGGCAAACAAAATTTGAGAGACGCAACTGTCATTTTAGATGAAATGATGCTAAAAGCAATTAAATTATTAATTGATAACCGTAAAAATGCTCAAATTCATGCCAAAAATCCATATATATTTGCTATACCAGGGTGCTCCTCAGACAATCATAAATACTTGAGATCTTGCGAATTGATTAGAAAGTTCTCAAAACATTGTGGTGCAAAAATGCCCAAAAATTTACGTGCCACTGACTTACGAATACATATTGCTACGTATTTCATTAATCATAACATTAACAATATTGATAGAACCAAGATAGCAAAGTACTTAGGACACACAATGGGAGTGCATGAAAATTATTATCATTTATCAAATATAGCAGAAGAGATTTGTGAATTGCCCCTAGTTCTTAGCCGCGCGTACGGTATGAATAATCCTTCCACAAGTACTAACGATCAAAATAAAGCTCAAGAGGTGACTACGGATGATGATTCATCAGATTATGATTCGAGTGATTCTGACTCTTATAAATTAAAAAACACCAAAAAGTCTACAAAATGCAGCGACGATGGTAAAATATTTTTATTTGTCTGTTATTACTTATTAATTTACTAAAAACAATTTTTTTTTACTTCTTACTGTTTATCTCAAAAAAATGTGTTCATTTACAATTTTAATATTCTAGATTTAGATGTTAGTGTTACTATCCCGAGTAAAAAAAGAGTGTGGACGTCAACTGAGATCAACGCCTTGAAAGAGCATTTTGGTGAAAAATTTGCTCAACGGAAGTATCCTTCATCTAAAGAGATGAATGCCGCAAGAAAAAAAGACTCCAGGCTAGCGAGCAGAGAAATTTCAGTCATAAGATCGTGGTTCAGCAATCAATATAACAAAAAAAGTAAAAAAAAGACAGTGATTGATTAAAGACTGAGTAGAATAAAAATTAAATTCCGTTCGCCTATGGTGCTTTATCTATATATAATTATATTTTCAAATTAATTGCTATCAATGAATCTGAAAAAAAGTTTCTATTTTTGCAATGCTAATAAAAGTAATGATAAATCATTTATTACATCATAGCATTATATTGTTGTGTACCTGGTTTGCTGGTTTGGTCCAGAGAATGATGCTGCCACCAAAGGTCTTTAATTTAGTAAGGAGAGACCTTATGAATCCTTATTAATGAATACGACTTTATATTTTCACTTTTACTTTATTAATAATTAATGTTATATGTTAAACTTGCACTAGTATAATTGTTTTGTTTTCTTACGTTACTGGTAGTATTTTGAAGTTGTAATAATCACTGTATGAATTTTGATTATTTTAGTTTGCCTTTAAATATAAAACAATTAGGTCAAAATATACAATATTATGACGTAAAAATTGAATATTGGATATTGCTTTTTGCTGACAAGTACCTAAATATAATCAAAACCAAGCCATTGTATTACACCTTCAAATATTTGGTTGTTAATTTAATAATATAAATTTGCTGACTAGATTAATGAATAAATATTTTAAATTAGGTTATTTAAAATATTTTTACTTAATAATAATATGAATGATTTAGTGTGCTAGAGCCACGTTTTTAAGGATAACGCTGTCCCTAACACACCTTCCGACTTTTTTTTAGAGGGAAAATAATTGCAAATTATTTTTCATCTAACTCAGAAGTAAAGTTATCCCTTAAAGAAAAATTAAAAATTTACAAAATAAACAACTTGGAAAACTATAAGGATAACTTCGTTAAATCAATCATAAAAAGAAAAGAAACTTACATTTTGATGAGTAATGAAATTGTTTATAAATTGAATGAATTAATAAAAAAAATTTAAGTTTTAAATATTAAAACAATTTCATTTTACAATTGTAATTGATTAATTGAAACGTGATATATAAATGAATGAAATAATTTTGCAACTATGCAAAAAATTAGTTTTACTATGAATAGTACAATAAACTATTTGTAAAATATTTGTGAACTTGAAAAAAGAAAAAATATTGCAATTGTGCAATTTTGCAAAAAAATTAATAATAATAAACATGATTGTCCTTGAAAAATTAATTCTACTGATTCTTCCATATGTTTCCACATTCGTATAATTTCAACTTGAAATGTGGAATCTCAGTACCGGTTGTGCTGTGGGGGTTTTGTCTACCACTTCTGCTAGTCGTGTTACTGAGGTTTGGGGGGGCGTGTAAGCTACTGATTGTAACTGTGTATTTTGCGGTTGGTCTCCATTGTGTTTGTTGGACTCTGGATTTGTTTGTACAGCATAGTATTAGCCTGAAGATGTTCATTGTATTGCACCATTTAAATATGTGGTAGAATATAATGCTTATGACTATTAGCACTACTATTCCTGTTACGGCATTGTACCAATTCTCGTATTTAATGATGAAAGGTTTGTTTAATTGATTTTGGAGAATTTCATCCATTTGATTTAACCGATGCTGGTTATGTCCCAATTCGGATAGATCCATATTAACAATCTTCATTGGTTTTAAATTAACTGCCGTTAAGCTAATGTTTTTTATCTTCTGGTTACAGCAAACGTCGAGAGTGATATCGGTAATAGGGATTTTTATTTCCGAAGAAGTACCGTTTATAAGCTTCACTGCTTCTAGCGTGTAAGCGTTCGTATAGCCGGTACAGTCTGGGGATAATTGCAAAATTCCTATTGATTGTAAGATTTCTTCTGTGTTGGGAGAATCTTTACAAACAATATTTAACGCTGTGGGTTTGTTAGTAATGAACATCCATTTATTTCGACTAATTGGCTGCCATATTTCCATTTCGGCATTCAGAGTCTTCACTTGGCATGTGGGTGGTATTCTTCTGACGGTATTGGAGAATAATTGCATTTCCCAAGTATCCTGGTCTGCACTTCCGATTGTCGTGATTTGGTTGCAGATCCAGTATTCAATAAGAACTTCCTTACAATGTTCCAATGATCTCAATAGTGAAAATTGGGTTCGGGATTTTGAGATTAGAATATAAGGTTGTTCAGGTTGGATATAAGATAATATATTTGAATTATTTTTATGAGGGGTGGGTAGTGGACGAATATTGTATAAATCGTAGTTAGTGGCTTCGACCAGTGGAATTTCTAATTGAACGTATAATACGTTGTCGAAGATTAGCGATTTTATAGTCATTATATCGTAGTAGCTTTCGATGTTGGACAAGATTATTGGGAGTGGTAATTTGTAATTTTGGGATATTTTTCGTAATTCATTGAAAAGGACCGTCGGGTTGATAGTGTTATAGTCAATAATACCGTGTCGAATTAGAGTAAGGCTAAGTAGGTATCTGTCCACGGTTATTGTAAGTTGGGAAGTTAGTTGATTTAATAGACAAATGTGGTCTATCACGGATAATTCTATATCGTCTCTGTTTACTGATTCCGTGATATTCCTTGAAAATTCGTTGAACGTTAAAAGGTTTTTATTCAATGTTTCGTCGTTTGTTTTTAAATTTGTCACAGTGTCATTAAAGTTTTTAATAGTCGATTCTATTACGTGTATCTGTTCTTGCATTAGGGTGTGCGTCTGTCGTTGATCACTCATCAAGCTTTTGATTGAGTTAGCGTAAAACTCGTTGTCGTCCGAGTTTGGTATACCGAAAAGCCATTTAAGGGGATACGACACTCCATTCAGTATTCCACGCTTTACTCGAGCTTCCACTTGAAAATGATGCGTTAACGTTCTAATGTTTTGTTTGATGTCGGTCATTCGATCCTGAAGTATTTTTAATTCTTGAATACAAAAGAATCGATTCAGGGTTTGTAATGTTATTAAGTGACAAAGGTTCGTAGACTTTTCGTAATATTTTTCGACAAGCTCCAATTGGTCTTCTATTATGGAGAAGTTATAGAAGTTTACTAACTTGTAATTGGAATTACTAAGTTGAGTAGATCCCATTAATTTATAAAAAAGTCCGGAAGTTGAGTTTATTTTAGTTATGTGAGTCTGTCTGTCGGGTGCCAATAACCTTAAAGTAGTGACGGGAAGGTGACTGAGAATTGAGAGCGTTATAAGGGAAATCACGAGTTTGATCATTGTCATAGCTTAGGGTCTCGTTGTGTCTGAAAGGAATGGTTTCAAAAAATCAAAATGGTATGTCCTGAATTTGTTTTTCGTAATTTCTAAAGAAGCAGTATGGTTAGGATGGACTTGTATTATTTTATATGGTCCTTTGTAATTCGGGTTTAGTTTTTTAAATTGTATTTTTGATAAATTGTCATATAGTAGTACTAATTGTCCGTTGTAAAACTGGTATTCATTATGATGAGTTTTATCATAATGTTTTTTACTCTGATGTTTGGCTTTTATTAGATTTTCTTTGGCTGTTTCTCTAATTTTCTTCAATTTCGAGGAGATATCGCGGGTAAGTTCTTGATAATTCGGCTTTATTTTTGGATTTGATATTGAGGTCGGTACGTTAGGCTCAATACCATATACTAATTTGTAAGGTAACTCACCGGTTGAGGAATGTCGATGAGAATTGTAAGAAAATGTGGCAAGTGAAAGTAACTCGTCCCAGTCATCATGACTTTTATTTATGTAACACTTCAGGTAATCTTTAAGGGTGAGGTGTATACGTTCGAGAGAACCATTCGTTTTTGGATGGTATGGGCTGGATAACTTGTGGTGTATCGAAAGGAATTTGGTAATTTCCTTAAAAAGTTTGGAGGTAAATTCTGACCCTTGATCGGTCAGAATATATGAGGGGAATCCAAAAATCGTACAATATTTAAGAAAATGGATGGCTGTCGTTTCAGCATTATGATCCGGGATGGCATAAGTTTGGATGAATTTAGTTAAGCTATCTTGAATGGTGAGTATAAATCTATTACCATTTCTAGTTAAGGGGAGGGGGCCAACAATATCCAGCGCTATTTGTCAATTCAGAAGCCGTTGTTGTAATCAACATTGGTGATTTGTTTGGGTTGAAATTAGTTTTATTTTTCTGACAGACTGGACAATGTTTCACATAATTTTCAATATCCTTCTTGATATTCTTCCAGTAATAATACTGTCTGATACGATCGTACATTCGATGGAACCCAGGATGTCCTGCTAATGGATTATCATGATGGTCTTTGAGTACAGTTTCGATACTTTCGGGGTTACTTAATTCAATTCTAATATTGTGTAAGACGGAATAATTTAAGGTGTCCTAGAAGGTATTCCAAAAGGGACTTAAAAGTGTCTTTCTTTATATTGGTATAAAATAGTGGCATATTAATAATTGTTAATGTGTTGATTTTATTTGTTTTGCACAATGATACTAATTTAAAAAGGCAGTTGAAAAGTTTTTCATAATTTGTTGAATCCGTATGATTCTGTTTTATGAACAGGAGGATAATTTTTTGTTCTTGTTGTTTGGAGTTGAGGATCGTTATGTCACCTAACTTGGGGGTTTTTAATTTTTCTACGGAACAGTTTTCATTTATATAGTACGAGAATTTGTTGTTATTGGACAAATCACATGAATAGGGGATTACAAGGTTACTAATTTTTTCGAGAGGTGATGTATTAATGGGGGGGTCTTTAATGTCAAGGGTTTGTTGATGGAATCTTTGGAAATTGGTAAACGTTTTCTTTTGGATTATATTAATTGGCCTACTTAAAGCATCCGCATTTGTATGCTTTTTACCAGGTTTATAAAAGATTGTATATGTATATTCCATTAGTTTGAGACGCCAACGGACTAATCGTGATGCGGGATCCTTACAATTCATTAGCCAAGTAAGACTACGGTGATCCGTAATTATAGAAAATTCTTGGCCCAGTAGATAGGGCCTAAAATGTCGCACAGAATCCACAATAGCAAGAAGTTCTCGCTCTGTGGTGGAATAATTTCGTTCCGCGTTATTCAGAGTACGAGAATAGTAGGCGATTGGGAGATCAATCCCAAATTCACCTTGGGACAGAATTGAACCTATTGCTTCACCTGATGCATCTGTGCTCAAGATAAAGGGTTTAGTAAAATCGGGGTATTGTAAGATTGGTTTCGTAGTTAAGACGGTTTTAAGAAATTTAAAAGATTTGTCACAATCGTCGGTCCATTTAAATTTTATATCCTTTTTTAATAATTTATTTAATGGTTTAGAAATTTCGGCAAAATCTTTGATAAATCGGCGGTAGTATCCTACCAGTCCAAGGAATTGTTTAATAGCGTTAGGTGTACTTGGGGTAGCAATATTTCTGATTGCCTCTGTTTTATCAAAGTTCGGTTGAACTCCTTTGTTGCTTATCTCGTGACCCAGATAGGAGACCTGTGATTTTAAGAATTCGCACTTGTCTGGTTGTAATTTTAGATTATGCTCCCGTAGTCTCTTGAAGATTTCAACCAAATTTTGATTGTGTTCTTCTAGAGTTTTTCCATAGCAGACGATGTCATCGAGATAAACGAAGGCTCGTTTACCTTGAATTCCAGTGAGTACTGAATTCATCATCCTTTGGAAAGAAGCTGGTCCGTTCTTTAAACCAAATGCAAGTCTCTTAAAATGATAGTGACCTAAAGGGGTCGTAAAAGCAGTCTTTTCTCGATCTTCGTTAGCCATTGGGATTTGGTGATAGCCTGAAGCCAGGTCCAGGACCGAAAAGTATTGGCTTTGACCAAGTTGGTCCAAAATTTCTTCAATACGTGGTATTGGGTATTTATCCGATATGGTGACTTCGTTAAGCTTCCGATAGTCTACAACGAGACGCCATTTTTTCTTCTGGGAAAAATCTTTTTTCTTGGGCACAACCCAAAGATTTGATGACCAAGGGCTATTGGAAGGTTCTATTATATCATCCTCTAACATTTGTTCGATTTGTTTCTGGACTTCCTCTTCATGAACCTTTGGGTATCTGTATGTTTTTGTATAAATAGGGGTTTCGTCAGTGAGTCTGATTTTATGTTCAAAGGATGTCGTATGAGATAATGAATCGTTTGGGAGATGAAAAATTTCGTCAAAGTTTCTACAAATAGTTATAAGACTTTCGTTTTCTTGGGGTTTAAGGTGTTCCGTCCTTAGATTTTCGATGAGTAGTTTTTGTCGATTTTCGTTTTTTGGTTTCAAAGCAACTGGTAATAATAATTCAGGGTTTTTTAATTCGAGAAATTTTACGTCTATGGGGGTATTTATTGTGACAGGGTTTGAACTCGTATTGATTATGGGTACTTTGCTTGTCTTGCGGGAAATTAACATATTTTTTGGTAGCGATAATTGTGAGGGAAGGGAGGTGTTTGAGCTAATGAAGCCGCCATTGAGCTTGTGATCGAAAATATTATTTATTTGAACTTTTTGTTGGGGCGCTATTGTGAGTTGTAATTTTTTTTTTATATTTAGTTTAATTGACCTATCCTGATAATTAATAATAGCTTCATATTTCGATAAAATATCATGACCGATGATTCCGTCATATGGAAAAGACGTTAATAAGCTTCCGTCTATCATAAAGAATAAAGCCTTGAATTTTGTTTCACTCTTTTCAAGCTTTATTTCTGTTTTTCCCATTGTTGGAATAGAATACGTTGTACCTAGACCAGTGACGTTAGTCATGTGTTTAGGGTCAACAAAAGTATTCCTTGTATCCAAGTGGGTATGTTTGACGATGCCTATAGAAGCTCCGGTATCAATTAAAAATGATAAGTATTTCTTTTCCGAGTTCGGTGATTTAAATTCAATCGTAAAATTCTGGTTTGAGTATTCTAGTGGAAATTTGACGTCTTGAAAAGTTTTTGGTCCTGCGATACGACGTTTATCGAGGACAGATTGTAGTTTAAATTATTTATACGGGCGTTTTGGTTTTGCCTTATAGAGTCACTGTGCATTTTTTTTCGGCACTCGTGTACCAAATGGCCAGCGTTCCCACAAAAGTGGCATAGCTTCGTTTGATTTTTGTAAGGGGGCTTGTTTCTTTGGGGGTCGTAGTTTTGATTTGGTCCTCGTGAAGGGTTTTGGTTATACTGGGGCTTAAAATTTCGACTGTTTTGTGGACTATAATTTCGGTTTTGATTGGGATTTTGGTATTGTCTAGGATTATTTGGGTGTTGGCTGTAAGTATGATTTGAGTTAGAGTTATTGAATCTTTGTCGGCGTTGCATGTTAACGAATTTTTCCTCCGATACCGCAGTTGAGTAAGCCTCATTAATGGATTTAAAGTCCTTTAATCTTAAGACTCGAGATATCTCTGCATTGCTATGAAATACAAATCGTCTCAGTCCTGTTTCTTTTATAATGGCCTTTTTTCCATTTATTTCAGTAGCATCGGAAGTCGATATTTGAATAGCCATCAGACATCGATTCGTTAACTTTTCAAGCCTTACGAAGTATGTGGTGATATCTTCGCTCGGTCTTTGCCTAGAAGTTTCAAGAGCCTCCAACAATTGGGAAATATGTGTGTGATCTTGATATAGGATTTGTAAGCTACTTTCTAGCTCTGAAAAATCCGAAAGTTCGCTAGTATTAAGTCTTGCTTTGACTTCTGGTGAAATTTTGGATAGTATGTAAGCGAATAAAAGGGGTTTTTGAGGCTCACTAGCCAACTGTATCGCATTTTTAGCATTAGAGATAAAATGGCTATATTCATCCCGATCACCATTGAAAGGTGATATTAACGAAGTTAAAAATCCCACTGTAGGTTGTTCATACAAAATACTTTTACTTTCTGATGAACTTTCACCACCTGGCATGTTTGCGTCTGTTAGATTAAGTTTTCTTGTAGTACTACGAATTATACGTGCTGGGGTATTGAGGAACAATTATGGATTGGGATTTATTTTAAAATAAAAGAAAGTTGGATTATTAAAAAAAATTTGGGGAGTGATACAGGATTATTTACAACTTGAGATCATTTAAAATATTGCAAAAAAAAAAAATCTTACTAACCTGTAGGTTCGTTATTCAACCAAATCACTGGAGTGAACCGTTGAAGTCCAAATTGAACACTTGCCAATTCTCCAACGTGCTGAATTCCACCGCTGCACACCAATTTCTGTTGTGTACCTGGTTTGCTGGTTTGGTCCAGAGAATGATGCTGCCACCAAAGGTCTTTTATTTAGTAAGGAGAGACCTTATGAATCCTTATTAATGAATACGACTTTATATTTTCACTTTTACTTTATTAATAATTAATGTTATATGTTAAACTTGCACTAGTATAATTGTTTTGTTTTCTTACGTTACTGGTAGTATTTTGAAGTTGTAATAATCACTGTATGAATTTTGATTATTTTAGTTTGCCTTTAAATATAAAACAATTAAGTCAAAATATACAATATTATGACGTAAAAATTGAATATTGGATATTGCTTTTTGCTGACAAGTACCTAAATATAATCAAAACCAAGCCATTGTATTACACCTTCAAATATTTGGTTGTTAATTTAATAATATAAATTTGCTGACTAGATTAATGAATAAATATTTTAAATTAGGTTATTTAAAATATTTTTACTTAATAATAATATGAATGATTTAGTGTGCTAGAGCCACGTTTTTAAGGATAACGCTGTCCAGGGCCTAACAATATAATGTTGAATAAATAAATATAGTAGAGAGCCGTTAGGTATAAATATGTCAAAAGCTCGGAATCCAGTGATAGTCAATGAATCTTTCTAGAAACTGTTGAACTGCATTGTTTAAATCTTACTTAAAGAACGCATTATCAAGAGAAAACTTTTTACATCTATACCTCTAATAAATCTGGAATATAGCAGAGTTGTAGTGGTAAAATGAGGTTTCTACTTCACTTGAAGGTCTACTGAGGTCATTCACCTAGAATTGAACGACCTTGTCCTAGAAATGAACGGCCTTGCATTAACCCAGATTGGGGGATGCATTTTTTTTTGGGATACACTTTTGTGAATGCAATTTTGAGATCATTGGACTGATGATGACGTATTGCTTCAACAATGGATGTACTTAAACAATGATGTAATCAACAATGAGAACCTTCTTACTCGGCAGTCGCTGTCCAATCGAGGTATGAAGTGAAGATGCTAGTATAGACATATACTTTTTTTAAAAAGTACAAGAGATAGCAGTGGGATTTGAACGCAGGTCCAAAGGAATGAGAGGCGGGTGACCTACTCGTTACGCCAAAGCGGCTGGTTAAGTATAGTGCAAAAAAACTCAATGGTGGTTGAAAAACAACGATGGTTTTATATGTGATGTAGATGTTTAATATTCAAAACAGGTTTAAAAATTCGTTATTTCTAAACATGTAAGTAGTATTTATGGAAACTTGATATGTTAAACAACCGTAGTACGTTGACATATATTAAATCGGTATTTTAAATTTTGTCACAGATGGTTTTATATGTGATGGGAATAATTAATATTCAAAGAATAAGAAAAGAATTATTTATAGAAACTTGATATGTTAAACAGTCATAGTACGTTGACATATATTAAATCGGTATTTTAAATTTTGTCACAGATGGTTTTATATGTGATGGGGATAATTAATATTCAAAGAAGTTATTATGAGAGGTGTTTTTAAAAAATACTTATTATTGTATAATATGAAACTTATTCAATATTAATTCTTTTATTCCTAGATAATCATTCATAATATTACTAGGGCTCCAATTCTCACTCCCGGAAACATCTTCTCCAGTTTGATCTATTTGTATAAATTCACCATTAGCATTCACAGGAGACTTAATTTTCTTCAACAACCATCTCCATATATCTAGATTTTTTGAAAATGGATAAAATTTCAGGTTTATATTTCTTGCTTTACATGTATTAATAAGACATTCCAATGCTTTAACTCTACCATGGCTTATGCATGTAATTAATCCATCATACAAATGTTTGTCTAAGCTATTTTTCTTTAAAAATACTTCAATAGTCCCATCAAATTTTTTAGATCCATTAAACGAATTTTTAATTTCTTGAAAATGATGATTGAGTTGGATGATGTGTTTTATTTTATATTTAAGTAAACAATAAATTATATGGTGATGATTTCGTTTAACAGCCATAGATAAAAAGCTTGATAGAATAAATCTTGGATATCTCCCCAAAATGTAGTCTATTAGCTCAAGATTATCATATCGAAGCGCGGCAATGTAGAACTCTAAATGCACATTATATTCATCTTCTTGTACTCAATGGTTGAGACTATCAATTGTTAACTTGCGTAACGTTGCAATCATGATTCGGTTGGATTTATTAATTTTATACCTCAACATGTGATTTTTATAACTTACAAATCCTCTCCTACCTCTTAGACATAATATTCAAAGATTTTACAAGTTAACATTATTTTCTCAATACCACCAAACTTTTTGTAAACATTGCACAACAAATTATTTAGTGGGTTTGAAAAATTCTTTTATCGACCTTAATTTATATCTAAAATTCGGTATCGTTTGTGAGATGGGTGTGTCCAAGTTTGCTATAACTGACGAGAATTGTTTTATGGCTTCACCTTTAACAGTTGCCCATTTTATCAATTCAGAGTCAGGTATAGGACCTTTATCCCAGTTCAGAGTCTTATTGCCTGCTTTATGGATTAAAATGCTTTCGTAAGCATCTAAACTATTGTGATGTCTAACTGATTTAATTAACTTGGCAGGTAGAATTTTGTGTTCTGTATTTAAAACATGGTCCGCAATGCAAGATTTCTCGATTCGATGATTCTTGACATCACTTATATGTTCTTTTTCACGGATTGACATCTGTCGCTTGGTTTGCCCCAAATAAATTTTAGGACAATCCGAGCAAGAAATTTGATAAATACCCGATTTCTGGGCGTCCGGAATTGGATCCTTGCTTTGACCCAAGGTGTGTTGTAATTTCTGAGATGTAAAACCGACTGAAATTCCAGGTTTGTTCAAAATTCTATCTATCTTGTTATTACAATGATGGTTAAATATAACTCTAGCCCACTTACTCTTTTCGGAAACTTTCTCAAAAGAGGTTGTATCCCTAATTCCTTTACGCCATTGGCATTTTCGGAGAATAGAATCTACAACATCGGTTGAGTAACCATTAAAAACGGCAACGTTTTTAATGTATTTTAATTCCTTAAGATAAGAAGATCTAGAAAGTGGAATATTTATCAATCTATTTACTAAAGAATGAAAAACTGCAAATTTTTGACTTTTGTGACAATAAGAATCTGATGTAATGTATCTGTCAGTATGCGTCGGTTTTCTATAAATATCAAAATCGAATTTGTTTTTATGACGAGAAATTAATAGGTCTAAAAATGGTAAAGTACCATTCGACTCAAATTCGGTTGTGAAATTTATATTTTCGTGTTCACCGTTGATGTGTTCCATAAATTCCGATATATTTAATTTGGAACTGTCATAAACGGCGAAAACATCGTCTACGTATCGATACCAAATTTTTGGAAAATTACTATTATATTTGTCCTTCAATTTAATTTCTAAATGGCTCATGAATAAATTAGCTAGAAAAGGTGAAAGGGGCTTAGCTAGAAAAGGTGAATTAATAAACAATCAAAAAAGTGCTTACTGAATGTTATATTTACATTGTATTAAATATTTATTACTATAAAAAAAATGGAGACAATTTATTTATTTTTTAAATACTTTATGCATACATACATTTTTATGTATAGAGATTTTGTATATTTTATGCCTATTTTCAATAGCCATTTTCGCTCATGACATCTAAGAAAATTCTGTTTTTACATTCTTTGTATCCTTCTTCATCAACGGTCCACACATCTTCAATGTTGCATACATTTACATTAAATAATTCCTTACACCTGTATACTTTTCCAATACTTTAATATAAATGCATTCTCTTACAATATTGCAAACGGTAATTCACACTCAACCAATGATTCAAAGATTTTGATTTATAGTTAAAAAACTAGCATCCATAAATAAGGTGGTTTAACTATAAACCGTTGTATTTCTTTACCATTTTTCAGGATTGCCAATTCTTTTAATATAAATTTAGTTTTTTCATCCTTAAAGTCTTGCAAATCTACAATTGCTATGCTCATGATTGAAATATGATTCTATTAGTTTGACAAAAGTATAAAACATTTTTATTAGCAAATTTGATGGTTTATGTAGTTTTTATTTTGAAATGAGATGGGTGAGTATAAAAAAATTAAACCACCTATTTTGTTTGCAATATACCATAAGAAAACTGTTCTCAAAGAAATTATTTTATAATGAATTTAATTTCAAAATGCAATATACATTTTTTTATAGAACTACACAAGTAAATCTACTAATCGATAAAGATTTGTAAATGGAAGTATATAAAACTCTTCTTTAAGTTTAACTATATTAAAAAATGAATATTTTTTTTCCACATTATGAAAATAATCAATTTTTGATAATGTGGGTCCTAATGAATAAAGAAGTATGTTGTTCTCGAATATTTTAATTTATGCTTACGTCTTCTAATTTTTAATTTTGTATACTTCTCAAGAAGTTAGATTTAAAGTTGAAAAATGGGGAGAAGGTAGTTTGATTTCTTAGTTTAAAGGATTAATTTCATATTGTGTTTAGTGAAAGAGAGAGTAAAAAAAAATGCAGCCCATTCAATTATTTAACGAAAAAATCAAATTAAATATTTTCGTTCAACAATTATTAACAAAAATTTATGATATATTGAAAGAAAATTCTAATGTGCATACATTAATTTTTTGTGGTGAAATATCTAATTATAAAGAACATGATAGTGGTTTTCGATATTATGAAAATGGTGGTGATATTAATCACCCTGACATTTTCGAAATGAACTATGTAAAGATTCTTCTAGAACAATTAAGTTTGAGAGTGTTTAGAGAGCGGTTATAAATGGAATATGGATACGATTCCATATATGATGAAACAATGGATTTCAAAATATCAAAAAACCAAATACCATTCAATAAATATAGAGATGAGGTAAGTTAATTTTTTAATGGGAATTTTATAGTTTTTTACCTAAAGCAATGGATTTATCATTTTTAGAATGATGATGATGTTATCGAAGGAGAATGAAGGATTAAGAATATAATATATTTTTGTAAGTAATAAAGAAAATATTATTGATTAGTAATTGTGTTTCTAAATATTTATATTTACCAAGATAAATTTCAAATTTATAAAGTAGTAGATGAATACTAGAAATTTTAATCTTCATTTCGATTGTAAAAATCTATTATAAGTGAAAGAGTAGAAATAAATTATAAAATTAGATTAATGTAAAACATAATATTATTTTCCGCTCATTATTAATTGCACCATAATTAATCTCATCATAATATAATCTTCCACTCTCAATGAATTTTGCTATAATTTAAATTATATGATAAATTAAATCTGCTAAGTACAAATTTGAATGCATTGATATTATTTAAAATTAAATACCATGATTTTTTTTAACACATTTCTATTTGAATTTTAATCAAGAGTGAGGTTTAAAAAAAAAAAATGAATTTGAATATGTGTTAAATTAACATGTACCTTTTCCTTTCTTTTTTAGATTGTTTAAAAAGTTGATAATTTCTCATTAATATCATTGAGTAGTGTGATCTAGATCAATCGATAAAATTAGACTATTAACAATTATCGAATCAAATTTAACAAAAAAAAAAAAAAAATTAATTAAAACAGAATATTGTAACAGTTAATGAATAATTTAAGGAGGAGGGCAATACATGATGAGATAATGTTTTCATGATATACACACAAATATTCATGAAATTTTGTATACAATGCTTTATCACCAAATAGAGGGGAAATTTTTTAATGGCCTGGAGTTGTGCTTGAGTGGTATAAAATACCATAGAGAGATGTGATTGTGGAAGAGAAGAATTACTAGCGCTCATGATTGTATATCAAAATAAATAAATAAAAATGTATATGAAATAATATTTTAACGGAACATCTGAAGAAGATAGTTGATAGAAGATAGAAGATAGTTTGTAAGGATAAAACAACTACCCATTAACAGCAGTTATTTGACATATTAGTTGGTTGTTGTGAAAATAAGCAAATTAAAATTTTAACTTTTAATGTTAATTCAGAGAATAATACATGGTCAATGAAATTTAAACATTTTAATGGAAGTGAATGGCAAGATAAAAGCATTGGTGGTTGTATTGGAACAATAACTAACAATATTATTAAAAATGGAATAATGAATGTTGTGAGTGATGTGAAAAGAAATTTTCTTAAAGTTAAATTAAAGCCGTATCCGCATCCATTGATTAATTATTTGAAATGCAATCAAAAAAATTGCTTTAAAGACTGTATCGATAGATATAGTTTAGTAGAGATTTTTTCAAACGAAATGAATATTCCACTAAGTAAAATCATAATTGCTGGTGGATTTGTAACATTCCGTTTGGGTAAAACTAATAGTTATGGTGATGTTGATATTTTTGTCTTTGTAGACAAATCTCTAAAAAATTATGATTTAAGAATGATTAAAATGAATTTCTATCGTAATAATTATTATAGAAAAACTAATTTTGTTAGTTATCAGAATAATAAGTTTCATGTTAATGTAATGCTGGTTGTTGATGAGTGTCAATATGAAAACATAAACATTCGTGCCTTAAAACTATTAAAACATTTTGGTTTAGCAATTTGTAAGTGTGGATTTTTTCCTGAGACCAATCATGGATTAACATTAAATTATGGATTTAACAGTTTTAAATTATCAATTAGATTGTGTTTCTTATTTTAAAGAAAATAATTATATTCATATTGACATAGAACGATCTGAAACTATTAAAAGAATTTTGAAATCTGATAAACGTATTATTTTAGGTAGCAATACTATATGTCCTATTAGTTTTAAAATAATAATGATGTTTTCTTTAGGTAAAATTTTCTATTTTAATAGAGAAACTATTCATAATAAAAAAAACTTATAAGAAAATTTTTCCTTTTTTTGAAAATGGTCTGTTTGAGGAAATTAATACTTGTTTTAAAAAAAAAAATAGAGAGCATAATTATAGTTAAGTTATAAAAAAAAATATTATAAAACACATACCATACGAAGAAAGAAAATGCTAGTTATTAAATAAATATTTATAAATAATAATGTTTTTTTATTTTAATAGATATCATTCTTCCTCATATCTACTATATAATGAAAAGTTTGTGCTCATTATCCATCATATATTTGTTATAGTTTGTTGAATGATAGGATTTTATTTAATAATCACACACAGGTTTTCTACTATGTTATGCATTTATTCACTCATCCTAACTAATAATAATTCCCACCAAAATGTGTTCGTCTACACATCTCTTACGGTATGGCCAACCACTTTATCAACAGTGTGACCAACCTTACATCTCCCTTTTTATATTTAATTACAAAATTATTTTATTACATATTTATAAAATTAAGTACATATTCAAAACACTAGATACAAAATTAAATTATAATTAAAAGTACAAAATTCAAAATCATGATACACAAAATTCAAATTCATGATTTTAGGATTCAACAAATTCTTTTAAATATTCTGGCTTATTGATTTTTCTCCCTAATCTGGTTCTGTTTATTAAATTACTTTCGTCCTCTGTACTTGGATCATTTGTTTTCTTTTTTACCGACTTGGATTCATTATCTTTTTGATTTATTTTAAACTTAGAATTAAATTCAATGTTTTTCGGAGCTTTATATAAATGATGCCTGTTTCTGCTAACTATTCTACCATTGCTCATTTCCAAAATAAAACTTCTAGGCCTATTTGCTTTTCTTAAAATTTTAGCTAAAGTTTTCGAACCATCATTCATATTTTTTACATACACAATTTCATTTAATTTAAATTTTTGCGGTTTGTAATTATGTTTTTTATCATATTGTTGTTTATACTTTAATTGTCTTTTCTCAAGATCATTTTTTTCTTTATATACTTTTGGTCTAAACGTTTCACTTGTTGGAAAAAGAGCATTGATATTTCGACCAAACATTAATTCACAGGGTGATTTGTTAATTCCACCTCCTATTGGAGTATTGCGATACTCCATTAGTGCAAGATTAGGATCTCTCCCACTATTTTCGCATTTCTTTATTAATTGTTTAAATGTTTGTATATACCTTTCCACCATTCCATTAGATTTTGGATATGTTGGACTGCTGGTGGTATGAACAAATCCCCAGCTTTTTACAAATTCTATAAATTTATAATTATTAAATTGAGGTCCATTGTCACTGAACAATTTATAAGGTATTCCATATCTTGCAAAATTACATTTAAGTATGCCTATCAAATTTTCAGTTGATTCATCTTGTAATTCTTTTATTTCAATGAATTTACTAAAGTAATCAACAATTAAAACATATGGTTTTTGTTTAAAATAAAAAATATCTACTCCTAAAACTTGCCAAGGACCTTCTGGTATTTCTCTCAGCATTAAACTTTCTTGCTGATGAGTTTTTGCAAATTTACAACATGTATTACAATTTTGTATTACATCATCAATTTGTTTACACATATAAGGCCAAAATAAAACTTTTCTAGCTTTGATTTTGCATTTTTCTGCCCCTGAATGATTATAGTGCACTAAATTAAGCATATCTTTTCTTAATGAATTTGGTACTATTACCGCTTGATTTTTAAACAATAATTTATTTGCGTAAAAAAGTTCATCTTTAATTGAATAATAAAATTTTAACTGACTATCTAATTTTTCTTTATTAGGCCACCCGTTTCTAACATAATATATAATTTTGTTTAATTCTACATCTTTTTCTGTTTCATTTTGAAATAATTTTAATTTATCCTTTGAGATTGGTAAATTATCTGTAATCAAATTGACATGAGCTTCTACCTCCCTTTCTATGTTACATTCTAAGTTATTTATATTCTCGTTTGGAAAACGTGAAAGAGCATCAGCTATTAATAAGTCTTTACCCCTTTTGTATTGTACTATTATATCATAAATTTGTAACCTTAAACGTAATTTTTGTAGCCTAAGTGGAGTTTCATTTATTGATTTTTTGAAAATGTATTCTAATGGCTTGTGGTCGGTTTCTACTTTTATGGTCCTCCCATAGATAAAATGATGAAATCTCTCACACCCTAATACAATTGCCAACAGTTCTTTTTCTATTTGAGCCCAAGTTTTTTGACTGTTTGTTAACGCTTTTGAAGCATAAGCTACTGGCAGGTTATTCTGTAGGAGTACAGCACCGGCCCCGTAGCTACTACAATCAACAGACAATGTGATTTCTTTATTGACATCAAAATATTGTAAAACCGGAACTTCAGTTAATAATTTTTTTAATTTTGCAAATGCCTCTTTATGTGATTTATAAAAAACAAATTCGTTTTCTTTTTTTAACAACTGTCTTAACGGATCCGTTACTGTAGAAACATTTGGTAAAAATTTACTTACATACGTAACTATTCCTAATATTGTTTCTAACTCTTTCTTTGATTTTGGTTCTTTAATTTCTAAAATTGCATTTACTTTCTCTGGATCTACTTTTAAACCCTGATCACTAAAAATATGACCTAAATACTTTACTTCATTTAATTCGAATTTACATTTGTCTTTGTTGAACTTAATATTAAATTCTTCAGCCCGTTTTAAAACGTTATTCAATCTTACCCTATGTTCTTCTTTGTCTTTACCAAACACCAGAATGTCGTCAATGAAAATCGTTACTCCTTCCAGACCTTTAAAAACATCTTGAAAATTATATTGGAATACTTCTGGAGCTGAGCAGATTCCAAAAGGAAGTACTAAATAACAATATCTGCCGTATTTTCCTGCATGGAAAGTAGTAAGTAGTTGACTTTCTTTCTCCAATTCAACATGGTAAAATCCTTTATTTGCATCCAATTTTGTAAACACTTTTGCTCCTGCCAATCTTGCTGTTATTTCTTCTAAATTTGGTAGTTGATACCTTTCCCTTATTATTGCCTCATTTAATTTCTGTGGATCGAGACAAATTCGTATTTGATTATTTGGTTTCTTCACTACTACCATTTGACTAACCCATTCTGTTGGTTGTTGAACTTTTTTAATTATACCTAACTGCTCCATTTTGTCTAATTCTTGTTTTACTTGTTGCTCAATTCCTATAGGTATTTTTCTTGGAGCCTCTGCTACTGGCACACAGTCTTTTTTTAATTTAATTTTATATTTGTATCCTTTAAGACTACCAATATCCGAAAATAACTGTTTATATTTTTCCATTATTTCCTTTAAATTGTTTTCTTTTTGTGTTGAAATTTCCATTACTCTCTTAAGTAAATTAAAATTTTGAATAAATGGTAATCCGATTACACTGGGTGCTTCATGATCAACGATTTGAAATATTTCCTTTTTACTTTTATTTTTTATTTTGCATAACAAACTTGCTTGCCCGATTACTTCAATTTGACTTCCATTATAGTTCTTTAGTTTTATTTTTGAAGGTTCCATTTTAATTTTTAATTTTAGAGCTGTATTTTTACCAATTACATTTACTTCGGCACCAGTATCCACTTTACAATTCACCATTTGACCATTAATGCCTACCGCCTGAATCCATTCTTTTTCGTTTAGTTTTTTTGTTTCATTTTTTGACACTGTTGAAATAAAAAATTCTTCTTTTTCCTCAATTGCATGAACTTGTTTTTTCGTTTTATTTTTGCACATTGTAGCAAAATGATTATACGCCAAACATGCTTTGCATTGTTGTTTGTACGCTGGACATTTATTAATTTCGTGATTTTTTCCACACCTGGTGCAGTTTGTAATGGACGATTTATTATAATTGTTTGATTGATAATTTAATTTAGTATTTTTATATTTTGTTTTATCACCTTGTGATTTTTTAAGCGTATTATTTTGTTTAATTTCGTATACTTTTACCTCATCTTTAATTTGTTTATTTTGAGCTTCTGCAATTTCTGAAGCCTTGCATATTTGTATGCATTGATTTAAAGTTAATTTAGGTTCTCTTAATAAACGATCTCTTAATTTGTTGTCATTAATTCCACACACAATCCTATCTCTTATCAAACTATCTTTAAGATTTTCGAAATTGCAATTTTGTGCTAATAATTTTAAATCCGTTATGAACGAATCAATCGTTTCACCTGTTTTTTGTTGCCTAATATTAAACATGTGTCTATTTACCGTTTCATTTGACTGTGGTACGAAATGTTTTTGAAATGCTTCTAACACTTTTTCCCAATCATTTTTCTTTTCATCTTCGAGCTCTAACGTTTCAAACACTTCTTGCGCTTGTTCTCCAATTGTATGTAACAAAATTGCCACTTTTTGTTCACCACTTTTTTTCTTTTCTAAACCCGAAGCTTTCATATAAATTGTGAATCTTTGTTTAAATTTTTTGAAGTTAACACTCAAATCACCTTGCATGCACATTCCTGTCGGTAATTTAATGGCTGTTAATTCTTCAGTCATTTTGTTTTATTAATTTTTTTTTTTTTGTAAAAGTTTATTTATCACTTTTATTTATTTAAATTATTTATTATTTATTTGTATAATTTGTTTATTTAATTTAATTAAACCTGCTAAGCAGCGCCATGTTATAGTTTGTTGAATGATAGGATTTTATTTAATAATCACACACAGGTTTTCTACTATGTTATGCATTTATTCACTCATCCTAACTAATAATAATTCCCACCAAAATGTGTTCGTCTACACATCTCTTACGGTATGGCCAACCACTTTATCAACAGTGTGACCAACCTTACAATATTGAGTTATAATTTGAATATTACAACAAATAATAAAATTTTCTCTTGTTTTTTCTAAATTCTATAATTTTAATGTTAGCAGATGTATATAAATAATTAAATTTGTAAATAAAACAAGTTACTTAAAAAATATTTCTTATTAGTTATTTTTTATTTACAACAATTTTCTTTAGGTATCCATTCAGGGTTATTAAAACCAAAACACTTGGCTAACACCATTTTGTTTTTCTTTTTAAACATTTTTTGAACTAAATATATATTAGGAGGAATTAGTTTTCAATAATTCATAAGGGTAAAATGATGGGATTCCTACTCAAGTTTTCCAATAGATATGAATATGAAGCTGTTGATTAGATTTTTACAATCTTGAAAACATCCATAGACCAATTGGGAATGTATTTTTTTTAAAGCATATGTTTGTACTTGGAAACTCAAACAAAATCTCTGATGATTAATTTTCTCTTAGCATTTTGCTTAGATGAATGTCTATTATATACAATTTTCAATAATTTATCTTTATGTTTTTCGGAAACTTCGGTAGGTTTCAAATCAATCGTTTGATGTTTATTATTATTACAAGTTTTTACCACATCTTGGAGAATATCAAGCCATTTGTATGAAACATTAAGCGAGAATTGTTTATTTTACTTGTTTGAAAATAATTTGACATATGTAGGAAAAGATAACATTTGACCTTGATGAGATTAGTTACCTTAAGTCAACAACAGTAGACTTACGGGTTGAGTCTGAAGCTAGCTATTTCCTAACAAAAACGCATGTTCTCTGTTTAGTGTTCCTCAACAGATACTGTATATGTAATTCTTTAACAAATAATGTTAATAAAGAGGCTTAAGTCATACATAGTGGACGTACATATATTATTAATTGTTTTATTTTATCAGTGTTTACAAAACATGTAGATCACATATTTGTGAACTTGCATGTTTAATACAAAAGAAAGAGCTGATTGAGTAGAGTAATGCACTCAAAACAGGTGAACAATCAACAGTCATCACCTTAGAAAAAACATTTAAGCCTATTACTTACCCGTTGAATAATCTTGTAGAAAAACAGGATGATGTGGTAAAATATACACTAATTAATAAAAAAACGTAAAGTGAATCATGCACAGAGTTTATACAAAAACTAGAGAATGAAAATAAACTATTAAATGATACATCAATTAAGACGTGAAAATTATTTCAAGATACTCCATCAGTCAGTTCACAACCGACACAGTTTTTTGATAAACATGTTTAAATTTGAATATTGTGATCTCATATTTTCTCGGAAATTTAAGTAATTTAGTAAAAGAAAACGAACATTGAGCAATCAAAGAGTTCGGAATCTATCGTTGCTCAATCAGAGAGTAGCAATCAAAGGTTTAATCTGAAAATGAGTAGTGATAGAAGCAAATTGGATAATTCACAAACTAAACAATAGAAGGAATATGAATCAGCTATGAATAGTAAGAGTGTCCTAGAGGTTGATAAAAATATTTCTTATTATAATATTGATCCCAATGTATTAAGTGATACATTAAGAAGTCTATATTCTACTGATGTTGGAAAAGAAATACTGTCTATAATTCATCACTTGCGAAAAACAAATATAATTAAATAACAAGTTGATATTAACTTTTAACATAAAATAAGTAATTTCTTATTAAAAATCATTTAGCAATACGTTCTATGAATAATTTTTCTATTAAAAATAAAACAGTCTATCACGATAAAACATTTTTATTATTTTAAAATTATTGGAACTACAAGATATTTTCAAAAAAAAATACATCCCTCATATTTCTTTCCCAGGTATTAGTGTAGAAGATGTTCGTGAATCAATATGAATTCTCATTCAAAATAATGAATTTACCTTAAATGATGACTTAAAAATGTCAAGTTCATAATTTGATTAGATTCTGGAATAAGTTGTAAATGAAAAAATTAGGCCTATGGTGAAAGTGGCTTGGGTGTCCTATGCAGAGAGCGGGTCTAATATGTGGAAAGGTGATGTGATGGATTATCCCTGGGCCCGCCAGATATCCATCTGTTTATGCTCTATCTTTAACTTTCTCCAGAGTCAGTTAAATCTGAAAAGATAGGTGGGAAATGTGTGTTGATAATAAAATATTTATATAGAATGCAAGAACACAAATATTTATTACTATTTGTTTAAAACAAAATGATTATCCCTTGAGGTACAATACGTTTACAATACATATATACTTGTATAAAAGGATTGTTCTACCTTAGATATTGGATATAAGTTGGTGTGATCTAAAACAAACCTATTCTTATTGATTAATGAAATATCCAAGGTAAAACAGACCTTTAAATTTATTTACAATAAAGGTGAGGTTAGTTTCATCCAAACATGTGTCAATAGTTTTGACATAAAGATAAATAAAATAAGTTTAAATTTAATCGAAAGAAATAATTACTCATAAGTGTGTTAAGTTTTATTTGAACATTCAAAAATAAATAAATAGCACAATGGCTATAATAAAAAAAATAAATTTATTAACTCAGGCTCAAGTGATGTTTAAAAAATTATTATATGAAAAACCGTTTTTCGGTAAGTTAAAAAAATATATTCAATTAAAATTTTTTTAAACAATTAACACTTGAAAACCCATTATTGTATTAATTAATTTTGGAAATGCGACTGACCAAACCAAAATTGAAATCGGTTCACGATATCGTTTGATCAGTGCACAAAAATAAATGTCCAAGTTGGGTTCTATTTAAAGAGTGCACCCTAAACAGTGCTGAATTATTATAAACTTATGAAATAATAAAAATTTAAAAGATACTTAAGTACTATAAAAACTCCGATATCCGACACCATGCGATTAATCCACAATATTGCTAGCCATTCCAAAATATATATTCCAAAACCTTCAGCATGTGTTGTATTAATGATGGTTTGTTAAAAAATCCATGCTGGGGAGGTATCCATGTAGACACTCCAAGATCGGCAGTAAAAGAGAGTGATTGAATTGGTTTTTGTTTTGAAGAAAACTTTTGAACAGGTATTATTTGGTAATTTGTTTGTTGGTTATTTTATTTGTTTATTATTATTATTTTTTTTTTTGGAACTAATAATTTGAATTTTTATTTTAGGCCTGGCGGGAATACAAAATAATAAATATAAAAAAAAAACATATATACATTCCCCCGGACTAAAGAAAAGCGAATGCGGATATAGAAGTTTACATAGATTGTTAATTTTGGAGTCACACATTATAAAAAATAGATTTTACAATAGAGCTTAAATTCTAGCAAAAAATGGACGTATATTGTAAATACTAGCCGACGTGATGGTTTTGTTGCCTTTTGACCGTAGTCTTACAGATGTCGGGCTTGAAAATTTGACGATTTTGTATGGACCATTGAACTTTTGACGAAATTTGGATGATTGATCGAATTTCGTATTTGGGGCCAAGTTTTTTACCATTACATATTGACCAACTCTGTATTTTGATGCTGCTGGCCTATTAAGTGTTTTATTAACTTGGTTTTGATGAGCCAATTTAATTGCGTTTTCAATTTGTTGCTTTGACGGGATTTCATTGCTTGTCAGTAAATCCGTTAGCTCGTTTATAATGACAAATGGCGTTAATAATTCACGACCAAAAAATGCTTGCGCTGGGGTGGCTTGTAATACATTTTTGTAGGTATTGTTATAATTAAGTATTACAAATCCCAGAAATTTGGTCCAATTTTTGTGCATCTGGCCGTACTGTTTCAAGAGGCAAGAAAGATTGTATTTGATAACTTTGTTTAATGTTTCAGCCTTGTTGGAAGATGGCGTATATGGGCTTGTGAAACAAAGTTTTATCCCATTGTTGAACAAAAACATCTTAAATTTGTGTGAAGTAAATGCTGGTCCATTGTCAGTTACAATACATCGTGGGTATCCATTGCGGAGAAATATGTCTTGTAAAATTGAAATTGCGGTATCTGTTGTCTGATTACGGCATGATTGTGCGAAGGCAAATTTGGAGAACCCATCTACGGCAGAAAATATAAAACGATGGTTTTCTGGAGATTTTACAATTGGTCCTATAAAATCGCAAAAGATTGTGTCGAAGATTGCAAGTGGAATATTTGAACTGAGCTTAATTTTGTCGACCCGTGTATATGGCCGTGATTCTTGACAAATTTTGCAACTTGTGACATAATCTTTAACAATCTTGTATAAATTTTTAAAATAAAATATTTTTGATATTGTCCTATAAGTTTTTATTACTGAGTTGTGTGCTCCATGGATTGAATTATGAAAGTAATTTAGAACGTAGGGTATCAAGGATTCGGTTAATAAAATTCGTTTTAATTTATTTTTACCCGCTAACTTGCAAATCAAACCGTCCTTCATGCAAAAATTAGAAACATTTTGACCATCCTTAATTGATTGGAAAATGATTTTACATAAATCTGATTTTTTTTGTTCGTTTTTTATTGATAAGAAATCGAAATGAGTGCTTGCTAATAAATTAATTGAATCTTCGTTTTGATTACCTTCATATTTCAGTTCCTGTATATTTTGGGAAGTATCATTTAAATTTTGACCCAATGAGTTTTTAATTTTTGTTAATAGGTTTGAATAACCTGGGTCGTGGCTATTCAATGTCAATTTTTGCTTTTTTGCGTCAATATTTGAAATATCATTTGAGTTAAGCTCATTTACATCGGTTTCGAACAAGCGTGACAAGAAATCGGCCATGCAATTATGTTGTCCCTTAATATGTTGGGGTTCAAAGTCAAATCTCGATATTTTGAGAATCCAACGTGAAAGTTTGTTGAATCTGCTTGGGCTATTAAATAGCCAAAGCAAACTTTTACAATCAGTTTGTAATACGAAATGCCTGTCGATTAGAAATTCTTTGAATTTTTCAAGAGCATGTATAACTGCTAGCATCTCTAATTCGTGGCTGTTGTATTTCTGTTCAGCGGGATTTAACTTTTTTGATATGAACATAATTGGATGTATTCCGTCTTCGTGTTCTTGCAAAAGAACAGCGCCAATGCCTGATGATGAACCGTCACATTGCAATATAAATTGCTTTGAAAAGTCCGGATGTTTTAATATAGGTGCCGATATTAGGGCTGATTTTAATTTATTAATAGCTTCTAGGTGGGTATTTGTGATCTTGAATCGGACATTTTTCTTTTTTAAGTCATTTAGCGGAGCGACTATTGAACTAAAAAATGGTATGAACCGGGAATAAAATGCAGCTGCACCGAGAAATCTTTGAAGTTGTTTTAGATTTTTTGGTGTAGGCATTTGGTCAATAGCTTGAATTTTAGTTGGGTCCATATATCGACCATCAGCTGAAATGACACTACCTAAAAGTCTGATTCGAGACATACAAAAGCGAGCTTTTTCTTTGTTCACTGTAATACCAAGGTCTTTAATTTTTGCAAACAAGAGCTCTAAATGTTGAAGGTGCGATGTAATATCCGGGCTATGAATGATTAAATCATCGTAGTAGATGAGCAAGAATCTATGGCGAAATTCAGCTAGATTAGCATTTAAAAAACGTGATAACGCTTGACTTGATACGCACAAGCCGAACGGGAAGGTATTCCATTGATACATTCCAAATTGTGTAATTATAGCTGTCACGTGTTTGGAATTATCCGATATTTTAAGCTGATAAAAAGCTTTTGTCATATCCAACACAGAAAAGACCTTCGAGGTACCAATACTAGAGAAAATATGATTTATATTGGCCGAGCTCATGGGATCGAACTGTATATGTTTGTTTAAAAATCTATAATCAACTACAAGTCGATGTGATCCGTCCTTCTTCTTCACGAAAAATACTGGTGAGCAATAATGACTGTCAGAAGGGGATAGAATGCCTTGTTTTACGAGGTTTTTTATATGCTCCTCTAATAATTTGGCTTTGTCCGGTGGTAAATAATATGGACTTTTAACTACTGGGACATTATCCTTTAATTTGATTTCATATTCGAAATTTTTTGCACGACCAGGAATTTCAGAGAAAATATCGTCATACTGCCTTAATAACGCGTTTAATTTTACGTTTTGGCTTTTGTCCATAAATATCCTGGCTTCAGTAATTGTTGATATTATGTTACCAGAACTGGTAGAATTTAAGAAAGGTATAGTGATATTTTCATCATGTTTAAATTTAATGTCAGAATTTGCAAAATCAAGGACAATATTACAGTGTTTTAAAGTTTTTGATCCAATAAGGCAATCAAATGGTAAATTGTCGACTACGCAGAAGGTTTGTGTCCAGCTAAATTTGCTAAGTTTGAAATGTAAGTCGACAGTTGATGAAATTTTTAAAATATTATTTCCAGGTAAGGAAATTGACATATACGATTTTTTTATTTCGATTGAAGTGTTAAGTTTTTTTAATTTGTTTAATATTTTAGAACGAATAGCGTTAACGGATGCTCCTGAGTCTAAAAGCGTTAAGACTGGAATGCCATAAATAAAAACGTTTTGGGTTGGTAAAGATGACGCAAAAATATTATTGATAAAACTGTTTGGGTGCTCTATAAGTTTTTTGGGGTCGATTCTTGGGATTTTTGGTTTCTTGTGCGTTCGTTAAATTTACGCTTTCTACAGTACGTAATACTGTGACCTAATTTCCTGCAATATGCACAAGATAACGCGTTTGTTTTGGGGTTAGAAGTGGAATTTTGAGCGTTGGATGAATTTATACCAAGCTGAGAATTTGGTGGTTGCAGTCTGGCCTGAATCTGTTCAATTTGACAAATTAATTGGTTTATTTCGTTGAATGAACCAGGAATTGGGGTTAAGCCCATGATTTTCAATGTATCTATATTTGCATGTGCAAAAATAATTTCGATAATTTGCTTTTCAGATAGTTCTGAACTTAATATTTTCGCGTACCGAATTATTGAACCTGTGAATTCTGAAAATGGTTCGTGTTCAGTTTGGTTACGTCGAACAAATTTATCGATTAGAATCTGTTTAGCTGTTGGCGAAATATATACATCAAATAATTTGGCTTTGATCTGGTTCCATTCCAACGAATTGGAAATGCAATCGGTCCAGAACTGCAGTGCGTTGTCGGCACACTTATTGATTAAAATTTTTAGTAATGTAGGGTACGATATAATATTTATATTTACTAAACTCTGTACTTGGGTTATAAATTTTAAGATTGTATCAGGGGAGGAAATATTCAAAATATCGACTTGTTTTAAAAAGGAGTCGACATGTGGTTTGGCGAATACGTTATTGGAGGTGGTGGGATTGTCTGTGCTCTGAACATTTGAGGAATGTTGTATTAAGTTTGTTAACATGTCACTTAGCTGTAATATTTGCCGTTGTTGAAGTTGCATTGTTTGCTGCATGTCCACTAAATTGCGTGCAGCGTGGTCCAATGTATTGGTAGTGGCCGCAAGGTGTGTGGAAATGGCTGCATTATTTACTGCCGAAGCTGCAGCTGGCGTATTAAACATTGCTTCTGGTGAGGCTGGTGATGGTATTGGTTGTGGCGTATCACCAGTACGATCTCTGTTACGTTCCATCGAACGTGTTCTTGGCATTGTGTTGAACAAACGAAATTGTAAAATGTTTTATTGACAAATGTACTAAAACACAGAATTAAAGATTATACACTGGAAAAAAAAATTTTATTGTTTTATTGTAGAGAAAAATATATTGCAAACGTCTTCCAACTCTTTTTTGGATGCTCTGCTCCAAATGTAAATGAAAAAATTAGGCCTATGGTGAAAGTGGCTTGGGTGTCCTATGCAGAGAGCGGGTCTAATATGTGGAAAGGTGATGTGATGGATTATCCCTGGGCCCGCCAGATATCCATCTGTTTATGCTCTATCTTTAACTTTCTCCAGAGTCAGTTAAATCTGAAAAGATAGGTGGGAAATGTGTGTTGATAATAAAATATTTATATAGAATGCAAGAACACAAATATTTATTACTATTTGTTTAAAACAAAATGATTATCCCTTGAGGTACAATACGTTTACAATACATATATACTTGTATAAAAGGATTGTTCTACCTTAGATATTGGATATAAGTTGGTGTGATCTAAAACAAACCTATTCTTATTGATTAATGAAATATCCAAGGTAAAACAGACCTTTAAATTTATTTACAATAAAGGTGAGGTTAGTTTCATCCAAACATGTGTCAATAGTTTTGACATAAAGATAAATAAAATAAGTTTAAATTTAATCGAAAGAAATAATTACTCATAAGTGTGTTAAGTTTTATTTGAACATTCAAAAATAAATAAATAGCACAATGGCTATAATAAAAAAAATAAATTTATTAACTCAGGCTCAAGTGATGTTTAAAAAATTATTATATGAAAAACCGTTTTTCGGTAAGTTAAAAAAATATATTCAATTAAAATTTTTTTAAACAATTAACACTTGAAAACCCATTATTGTATTAATTAATTTTGGAAATGCGACTGACCAAACCAAAATTGAAATCGGTTCACGATATCGTTTGATCAGTGCACAAAAATAAATGTCCAAGTTGGGTTCTATTTAAAGAGTGCACCCTAAACAGTGCTGAATTATTATAAACTTATGAAATAATAAAAATTTAAAAGATACTTAAGTACTATAAAAACTCCGATATCCGACACCATGCGATTAATCCACAATATTGCTAGCCATTCCAAAATATATATTCCAAAACCTTCAGCATGTGTTGTATTAATGATGGTTTGTTAAAAAATCCATGCTGGGGAGGTATCCATGTAGACACTCCAAGATCGGCAGTAAAAGAGAGTGATTGAATTGGTTTTTGTTTTGAAGAAAACTTTTGAACAGGTATTATTTGGTAATTTGTTTGTTGGTTATTTTATTTGTTTATTATTATTATTTTTTTTTTTGGAACTAATAATTTGAATTTTTATTTTAGGCCTGGCGGGAATACAAAATAATAAATATAAAAAAAAAACATATATACAAAGTGCAAACATACAAATAGTCAAATCAAACCGATACTGCACCAAATTACTCCGATATTACCCCAAATTACTCCGATATTACTCCAAATTACCTCTTCAGTTGTTGAAAGATGTTATCAAACCGTTAAAAAGTATTAATATGTATATGACTAATGATTTACAAGCGTTTCCATCAACCGAAGAAGTAAAACCAAATTCTATAGTGATTTTCGATGATGTAAATGCTAATTCCGATCAAGAAGTAATTAAAAACTATTATTCAAGAGGTAGACATAAAAAATTGGATAAATTTTTCCTCATTCAAACATATTCTGCTACACATAAACAAAATACATTGAATCTTAGACATGTTTTCGATAATCATGTTATTGGAGATATGAGTTTTGAGAAATTTTGTACACTTTGTGTAGAATGTTGGAATAATAAATATGGTTTTATTGTTATCGATAAAGAATCTGAATTAAATAACGGACGCTATAGGTGAGGGTTTGATGAGTTTATCATTATAAATACATGAGATGTAGAATAATTTCTGACAGATGTAAATCTTCAGTTGTTCATTATGGATGAAAAAATAGCAAAAGAACAACAAATTAAACATAAAATAATTAATGCTAGAAACAACATAAGAGCAAAATATTTATTATTGAAACATGGTGAGCAGAGATTGGAACAAAATTTGCAAACATTATATAACCCCATTATAAAACCTATAAATGAGCTATCTGAAAAAATTACCAAAACACCTTTAATCAAAGATGAAATCAAAAGTGAAAGAGAAATATTAAACATTAAAAATGAGGATGACTCATTAGAAGCAAAATATACTCCCAATGTAGTTGAATATATCCAACAATTTTAAATTTTAAAGATAAAACAAACATTTATGGTTTTAGACAGGATGAAAATGGTGGGTGGAAAATTGGTAATAAAAATGCCGGGTTTCATGATGATTACATCTATTTTGATGGAAAGAAAATGTTTCAACTTACTAATGGATTGTGTGAATTGTTATTTAAGAAAACACCGCAAAACTTGGAAGAAAGCGATTTGAAAATGTATAAAAAATATATTAGAATTAACAAATGCACATCGTAAAAAATTTAAAAATAATGTTCAAATTGATGAGAATCGTAGTCGAAAATATCAAAACATTATTTCAAATTTATTTCATGAGGGTGAGGGGATATCATACCGTAGCTTACATAAACCAAAAGTAATTTCAGTAATTTATTACACTGATCCAAATAAATTAATACAAAGTCTTAAGCTTTTAAATTCGGAAAAGCTCGTCGGCAATTCGGGCTTAGAAAATATGATAATAAGCATTTTGTCAGAATTGAGAGGACATGGTATTATAGCTTAATTTTTTTCTCTATTTATAAAACAAATCGTTAACGGTTAAATTATTATCACAATGAATGTCAACATATGCCTCATATGTTGACATTCTGCAATATTTTTAATATTAATTGTTAATTTATTATATAAAATTATAAATAACATTGCATTTAAACGGTGTATAATGGAAAAAAACGGAAATAGTAAATGAAATTCATAAAACGGCAAGGGTGAATTTCCCTCGACGCAAATATAAACTATTTGGCTTGAATGATCTCTTCGAGGACGATTTAATAGAAATGGGGAATTATTCAAAAGAAAATAAAGGTTTTAGATATATACTTACTGTTATAAATTGCTTTTCTAAATTTGCTTATTGAGAACCTCTGAAAACAAAAACTGGGAAGGAAGTGACAGTTGCATTCAAAAAAATTCTAAAAAGAACTACCCCACCTAAGAATTTACGTGTTGATCAAGGGAAAGAATGAAAAAGTATAAAATTAATATTTATCCAAGTTATTCTACAAAAAAATGTGCAATTATAGAACGTTTCAATAGAACATTGAAATATGTTATATAAATAATTTTCACTTAATGGATCATACAAGTGGGTTGATGTTCTTCAAAAAATGGTTGCGGTTTATAGCAATAAAACACATCGGACAATAGCTATGCCACCAAGTGAAGTCACTAAAGCACATGACGAGGGATTATTAAAAACTGCATATAATAATCAACCATCCAACCAAAAAAAAAAAAAAAAAAAAAAAATTTTTCTGTTGGTGATTTTGTACGCATATCCAAATACAAACATATATTTGAAAAGAAATACACCCCAAATTGGACTATGGAGGTTTTCAAAATTATCAAAGTTCAATCTACATATCCATATACTTTTTTACTTGAGGATTTGAGTGGAAATCCTATTCTAGGATCATTTTACCAATATGAATTATTGAAGAAAAATTATGCAGATATATATTTAGTTGAAAAAATTTTGAAACAGAGAGGAAAAAGTCCTTAGTTAAATTTCTTGGTTTCGAAAATTTAGAATGGATTCCTAATGAAAATTTATTATAAAGGATGGAATGTAGCCATAAATAAATAAAAAAAGTTTTTTTAATTAAGTGTTTTATTTAAAATCTCCTACAAATATATAAGATAACAAAATTTTTTTATAAATGTGTTACAATATCCTTATGACCTAGAGCTAATGTATTAATTTTATTTTCTAATACTACACGTTTATCATCATTTGAAGAAAGAGTTTTTTTTATATGCTTTATTGTATATAGTTTAAATTTTTTGCTTTGAATTCTATACATATCACTATATAAAGCATCACCTTCTTCGCTAAACAGAGTATTCACATAATCCTCAAACGCTTTTTTTTTTTTTAAACAAGCTCTAGCAATCCCCTTTGCTTTTTTACGTAATAACATCAGATTCCAATTTAAATGAGTACATTTTTGCTTTTAATGAACAAAAGTGGGTTATTATTTCACCATTAGTTCCATCTTTAAAACAGCCTAAAACTTTCCTATTGGCTCTCGGAATATTATAAATATTGTTTTCGGGGTAATCTGATGTATCGAACAAATCAATATGTTCCCGAATTATTTCATAAATGTTTTTCTCATTTTGTGGGTCTTGTATAATTATATGATAAACAAAGCTATCAGTATCTGAATACATAAGCTTCATGTTTTTACTCCATTTAGCCATACCCCCATGATGGAATTCAAACATTGGATAATTGGATTGTTCAAGAGTACATGCACCTACTATAAGTGGTTTATCACTTTTTATTTCAGACTGTTTTAATTCAATAACTATCAAATTATGCCCAATAACTGTAAATTTTTTACAACATGGGCTACTTATTAAATTACGAATCCCATTTTTTCCCTCATATTTTGCAACTAATTTACATTTACGCCTTTTGCGTACAGATTCCATGGTTTTACCAAACATTGCGTTGTTCATGAGTTTGAAGAAATCTTTTTCAAATGAATTTCTTGCATTCATCCTCTTCTCTGTATTCAAATCTATATATTTTTCAACCACAATGATTGGCGAAAACGCAAGATTCTGTGTCTGGCTGTTAATTCTAATCCATACTTTAGCGCTTGTTGCAAATTTTTTAGATGTAAAATATATTTTTGTTTATTGATAAAAGTTGTTACCAACTTTTTTTTGTTTATTTATTACCCGATGTTCTGGTAGAAAGGGGAAGTCATTATGCGCCTCATGTAAATCTTGTGGATAGTTAATGTCAACCTCCAGTAAATAGCCATACTCTTCATTAACATCGGTATGAATATTAAAATCCTGTATTTCTTGAGGAGATAGAAATTTAAAATCACATAATGGAAGAGGTTGAGACATGGCTAATCCATAGAGATTATTTGCATCCAAATAAACAATATAACTTTCCGGTAAATTGGGATTATAATTCTGCATATAGGGATTATTGGCTTCAGCATATCTTTTCACTGATATGGTTAAACCACCCCTAATAGATGCTTCTACAAAGTTAAAAATATTAATACCTAATTAATTTCAACTTAACTTGTGTAAAATATTTAGCATGGCGTCAAAAGTCAGCCCTGGTATTGTATAGTAACAGGCTGCATCGAGACCAGATGTAGAGTAGCAAACCTTTCGAATAAACATGCAAAAAGCAGAACATCGCATTTTAAATAAATATCTGAGTATTCTCCCAAAGTTTTTATGTTAAATTTTTCCCAAACATTTTTCGCATGTTCATATTCTTCATCAGTTATCTCGCTATCGGTTAATTGATTAAAAAAATCAGCATGTTTGGGTAAAGAAGTTTCCTGAAATTTTTCAAAGCCAGCCACATAATCATATGGTAAAATACCTTTTCTTTAATAAATCAAGATGCCGATGGTTTTCTCCGAATTGCTTTCAAGAATTTGAAATTGATTATCATCCAAATTTTTTACTAGACTTTCAAGAGAATTTTGCATAAATCTACAAGAATCTATAAACCTGACATATAACGAATTCATTTTTTTAAGAAAAAGAGATGTAGCGTTCACTGTTTACAGGGATTGCATGAATATCCCCATCATCAAAGCCCATTTCTCCTATAAAAAAATTAAAATCATATCGCGAACCGTTATGAAAAAATACTGGTACGAAATTTGGAAGAGTGAAATTAAGATGCATCCTTCGTGACTTCCCCCCCCCCTACTTGTTCAAGGCTTCTTTTTAATATTATCTTTTTCATCTTCTTCTTTTGTCAAATCTATTACCTCTTTGCTATTAATTTTACAGGGATTATGTTTGTTTCTATTATTATTATTAGTTTTTATTTTCAATCTACAATGACGAAAACGTGATGAGCTTGGAGGATGTTGAATGTTTGTAGATTTATTTGGCAATAAATTAATATGTTGAATGTCTGTTGGTTTACTTGATGGTATATGTTGAATGTATTCAGGTCTGTTTGATTTACTATGATGAGCAGCAGAATTTAAATTTGCATCTGATTCACTAGAGAATAAATATGTATTCAATTCTCTGAGTAAATCATCTATTGGTTGAAAATTGTTCGAGGAAGAAGCTAAGTTTTTAGAGAAATGACTGTCTAGGTCTAATGGAGAGTAACTTTCTATTGGTAACAATGTAAGATCTGTAAGCGGAAGAGGATTAATGAGCGTAGAAGATGGATTGGATATGTTAACATCTTCCAAAACATAAATTTTTGGAATATTATCGGATTCCATTTTTATAGCCGTTTGAATCAATATTTCGTTAGTTATGGAACAGTTCCAATCGGGTTTGAACTAATAAAAATTGTAAGTAATTTTTTTTAGTTTAAGTCAAAAAATTTTAAGTAAAAAAAAAATTTATAAAACTTACTACAGTTATTTGCGTAGACATATTTATAAAAAAACACACACACACAGAGTTTGTAAAAAATACTATTTATTAAACTAGATGAAAAATGATTAAGAATCGAAAGATGTATACTGAATGAATATTAAGAGATTTTTTTTTGCTATTTTTATTTTTTTTCAGAACATAGTATTTAATATTTTATCAATAATATGTGTATCTGACATTCTAATATTTCAAGTTTTTTATTATTTCATTATATTAACTCCTCTATTATTATAATATCTTAGGAACATAAAATTGCATAATAAATTTATTTATTGAATTTAAGGTTGTACGGACACTAATGCACTTTTGAAGATCAGAAGCTAATTTTTTTATATGTTAAAAATTGCTATCTTATACGTTTAAATTAAATTTTTGGAATAGATCTAACGAAGGGTTATCGTTTAATAAATTATTAAAAAATAGAAATTTAACATGTAGGTTATAGAGACTGTTGATGAGATGTACATATATCGATTTATGTGACTACTCCATAGGAAGATTAAAAACCAAAACAAACTTCTCTTTCAATCAATCAACTTTCGTAGAATAAGTTAAAATTAAAATAAAAAAATTATCTAAAGAAGGCTTTTAAGCTATTTTAATTCAAAAGTTTAGAAATAATAAAGAAAGATACTTAAAAATAATAAATAATAATAATAATGTTAATAATAATAAAAATAAATCATAAAAATAATGTTAGATAACGGTTAAATTATAGTAATGAACTATGAATTCGTATTTAAGTTTTTGATTTTAATAAAAAAAATTTAGATTCTATTATGACTTACGAGGTAGTGTCCGTGCACCCTAATGGTTTATAAAAAAATGTTAGTTTATTGAATTAGTTGTATATTTATTTAAAAGTTTTGACATTGGTCTTGCATTTTTTAAATGTTAGTTTAATGAACTTATGAAAGAATAAAAATCATAATTAGAAAGTTGTTTTATATGTATATATTTTATAATCAATTTTTAATAGAATTATAAAATGTTAGTATATTGAATTTCATATAATTTATTTATATTAATAGTTTTTAACATTGATATTACATTTTCTAGAAACTTATTAGGTTAAATACGTGGTCTAATATTAGGTCTAACACGAGCTCTAATATTGGTTCAAGCACGTGCTCTAATATTTTACTATCGATGTAAACAAAAATTATATAATCAGAAGTCAATGGTCTGATTAAAAAGTTAATAATAAACATAAACTTTCTACTATTTTAATATTGGTAGTGAAAAAGTTTATAATCAGATAACTTTTGGAAATTATTTTACATTCAACTTTGTCTATATAATTTGTTATTTAAACTTAAAATTCAACATGTTAAACTTAACAATTAAAGTTATAATTAATAAAGAAGTGTTAAAAGAAGTTGTAGTTAAAAACAAAATCAAAAACCCTGATGTTATAAAAATCACATTATATGATTTTAAATGAATAATTTTGCTTAAAACATGATTGGTGACTTAAGAAAGTTAACAATTGATGATCTCAACAATGAGCTGTATGAAGATCAATATAGAATACATTTAAAGTTTTATGTTGCTGGACTACGATATGGTAATCTTGAACTAATAGAATACATTTTAGGAAAATATCCTAGCTTTATTCTATCAAGTTTTCTATCTGTGGCTGTGAAACGGAATCATCATCACATTATTGATTGTTTAATCAAATATAAAATAAAACACATTTACCAACTAAATCAGCATTTTGGAAAAATTAAAGAATTATTGGACGGATCTTCAGATTTCGATGGTGCCATTGAAGTATTTTTAAAAAAGAATAGCTTGCAAAAATACTTACAAGATGGATTAATTGCATGCATTACCTATGGACGAGTTAAAGCATTGGAATCTCTTTTTAATTCATGCATGGAAAATAACATTGAACTGAACTTTTATCTTTTTTCGAAAAATTTGAATACTTGGAAATGGTTGCTGAGAAAAATAACATCACCTACGAATGAAGAAGGGGAATTCATTAATGTAATCGAAGAAGAGGATGTTTGTGGAAACGAAGATTGGTCACCGAGCAATAATGTAAACGACTATTTAAAAATTAAAGATTTCATAATTAAAAATCTTATATAATATGTTTGTAACATTAAAAAAAATTTTTTTTCTTAATAAAAATATATAAAATGAATTTACATATTTGTATCATTTAAAATTTTTTTACCTTTCTAATTTGTTTACTTAAAATTAACATTTCAAGTTTATTTACCTTGCGACTATCTACATTTGTTTGGAAATAAAGTTTTATATATATATTCATTATTTTTGAAGTGTTTATACCTAACGAAATGGATATATTTTTATCACATTTTTTGTTTATTTCTTAATGATAATAATATGTAAGTTATTTATAAGAGTTTTATTATTTAAAGTTCATCAGGGTAGTTAAAAATAAAGACAAGTTTTTCAAATACGAATATTTAGCTATAATCAAAAATTTTTTGGGTATATAAAGCCATAAAAATCATTTTGTTTTTTACTTTACTTAGCACAAGTCTAAAGGTGAACGAAGATTAACAATGGTCTATGGAACGAAAAATGTAAGTGTTTTAAAATTTTTTTTTCTCAAATTTGTTCATTTTTTCTTTTTCTTTTAATTATTCTATAAGTGATTGGCATTGTGAGGAAACCGATCAAATATTGTTAGAGGCTGCCATACGAATGGAGAGAGATTTGAAAAAAACAAGATAATAAATAATATTATCCTTCCCAACTCTTTCCATTTCCCAACAGAAAACTATACCCCCTTAAACTCGGAGAAATATATATTGTTTCCTTCTATTTCCAACTCTAATTCGGTAAATGATTCAATTACAGAGATAAATATGGCTGACTTGGATATATTTTTAAAGCCCGATCCCCCTAAATTCCATCACCAGACCAGCATCCATCAAGTGAATTCAACACCCAAAAAATCTGCCTATATTAAAAAGTGGCAACAATTTGGCTTCCATCCGCAGATAAAGAAAAATGAAAAAGATAATTTTGAAGAGAAGCCGTAAAAATACATGTGAGAAGCATTTCTAATCATATTTTATTTAAGCATTGCAATTTTTACACTATGCGCTTTAATTGAAGATCTTCTATCACACCGTTCTCCTTCACCGCCGCTGAAAATATTTAATGATGGGACATCACCATCAACATCTAGAGCTAATGATGAAGATTCTCATCCAAGCTGCACACCCATCCCTCTATCAGAAGAAAGCAATAACTGGATTGCCATAACTTGCTTCAATAACAGAGTATTTGCTGGGAGATTGGACAACAACGAAAATAGTAAGAATCTTAAAACTTTTTTTAAGCAGAAGGAAACATTAGTTCTTAATAAAATTATGGAGTACTTATCATTACATAACTCAAAATTTCACTGGGTTTAAAATGTAATTTCATAATGAAAAAAGGCGATAATAGGGTAGCTATAAGAGAGCTGGCCCGGAAGTGAAAAAATCCTGAAGATGGCATATAAAAACGCATGTATGGCATCGTAAAATGAAGAGAATTAAAATTGAAAAACATGGAAAAAAAAAAAAAAAGAATGTAAAGTTAGTGGATAAAAATAGACAGATAGGATATTGTGGTAGATTTGTGAAATCGCAAAAGTGGATGGGTGACAGGAAAGAAGACGTATTGTAATTAATCAGTGAAAATCGCATTTTTGGCGGGAAAAGACAATAACAGGAAAGAAGTTTGTATGTGTGGTGAGGAAAAAGGGAATATTTTTGTTGTGGTGAAAAAAAATCAAGCGGGAAAAAGAATGACGTCTTCATAATAAGAGGGGCTTCGTGTGCATGCGACGCACAAGGCAGGGGTTTGCGGTCGACGGCTGGCGGTTAGCGAAAAAGCAGATACTGAATAATTTGTATAAAACCACAAAGACAAAAGAAGACTGTTTGTGCGCACACTGCAGGATGGGCAGGGATTTTGTGGATGATGATTGATGGTTAGTGATATGATGAGAATGTGTTTTTTGGTATAAATAGTTGGTTCAGAAATGTTTTTTATTATTATTGTGTTGAAATTTGTTTTTGAATTAGAATTTTTTATTTTGATTAAAGTATTTACAATGACTGATGTTATTAACGCTTGTGACATTTATAAAGAATTTGGAAAGTATGAAGATATAGAGTTGAATAAGCCGCACTTGGTATATGATATTCAGTCCTTTAAAACAAAATATGGGCAAAAATGGGTCGTGGAATTGGAGAATGTGTTGTTATTTTTACCAAACAGATATCAAAAGCTAAAGCCGGCTGATATTGACAATCTTAAAACGTCCGGCAAGGATATTTTTATGATTGTAAAAGGGAAAAATATTTATAATTCGTGGGATTTGGAATTTGTTTAGACATTTTTTTTCTTAATATGAAAGTGGTAATTAGAGTAGTAACAAAAAGTAAAGAAAATACAATAATTGGAATCTAACAATATGATATTGGAAAGAATACATCACTTAAATCAAGTTAGAAAAATTTCTGTTGGAATGAAAGCTTCAGCAACAACATTGGAAACAAAAATTGTGATATCATCTCGAAAGTATAAAATATGTATGTCACCAAGAGAATGGTTTTTATTCATAGAGCTCAAACCTTGTATTATGGTATATTTATTAAACAATCATGTATGTAGTGATGATAGTGTATATTTTAATGTTAATGAAATATTGTTAAAACTGTGTAAAGTAAATAACGAAAAAATTCTGATACTAAATGATAAAATAATTTTACAACTGGAAACCATCATGGAATTATATGGAATAAGTGATATTATATCAATCATAGTAGAATATTATGTAAAAATAGATATAAAATCAATTATTTTAAAACTTAATGTTTTTACATGTCGTATGATTAATAAAAAACCATTGTGGCGACATACATACGCACAAGAACACACCCCAGCAACAAAAAGCAAGTCACGGTACCAACGTTAAGATATACAGATAACTGTCAACAGACACACACACGAGGTTCAATACACAATATACAACATTCATTCATTCACCACGCGGTTAAAAAGCATCCATTACATCAAGTGTTTATCGTACAAATAAAAAACTTTATATAAATAAATCAAACAATTAAAATAATAAAATAATTTTATTTTGTGTAATTTTATAAATAAATATGTAAAAGTTATGGAGTTTTGTATATTAATAACACGCAACCAGAAAAACATCCAACCTGTAAATCGTATCCATCAATAACAAAACCTCCATAAATGGTGACCCGACAGTAAAAATAAAAACAAATAGAAACAATAACTGGTAAAATTTTACATAAACATAAAATTTTTTTTCATACAACGGATAACCACAACGTTACAATTGGTAATCTTGTAAAAAAAATAATTTTTGTACAATTAAAAATTTTACATTACACAATCAAATTAAACAACATTAAACCTAAATTGCAAAAATTAAACTAACAATAAAATATAAATCAAAGCACCACAACAAGTGACATAAACGAATTGCAGTGTCAAGAAAAAACATACAATACCTTCGTACAACGCAATTAACATTCATCATAATCAAATAAAACAGCAAAAAACTTCACTCAACATTACTCACAAGGTATTGTACAACAAAATTTTCATTCATTCAATTCATTAACAAGAAAACAAACACGATGCCCAACGATAACCACGATCCGCCAAACACTGGTGCAACACAAATTTCTCGAGTAGCGGTCAAAGTTCCGCCTTTTTGGAAATCAAACCCTGCTTGATGGTTTGCCCAAATGTAAGCCAATTTTCGAACATCCAGCGTCACCGCCGATCAAACAAAATTCGACGTAGCTATCGGTTCCATAGGCAGCGAAATTCTAACGCAAGTCAGCGATCTTATAATGTCACCGCCTGCTGAAAATAAATATACAACTCTTAAAAACCGCCTAATCGAAAGTTACACCGAAACCCAAACCCAAAAAATTAAACACTTACTAAGCGACATGGACCTCGGCGACAACCGACCATCATTTTTATTACGACAAATGCGTGAGCTAGGGGGGCCAACCATCAGTGACGAAATTTTAAAAACACTTTGGATACAACGCCTACCCCTCAACGTCCAACAAATACTGTCAGCTAGTAAGGACCAACTCAACGAACTCGCCGCCATGGCCGACCGCATCCTGGAAACATCACCCGCAGAAATATGTGCTACTGCCAACAACAACCATTCCCGACCTGACACGGATTTAATCAACATGATCAACAAACTGGAAGGGAAAATTAACTCGCTTTCTACGGAAATCACCCAGATGCGACGATCCCGATGACGCTCCCGATCGCGTACACAACCTGAAGAAAATGAAAACCATCCGAAATCACTAACATGCTGGTATCATCGTAAGTATAACGATCAAGCGCAGAAATGCACCAGACCTTGCGCATACAAACCGGAAAACTGCAAAACTATGACGTAGAAGCGGCGTACGTCACTAGCCCAATTTCAAGCCGCCTCTTCATCACCGACAAACACAACGGACTAAGGTTCTTAATCGACTGTGGATCCGAAGTCTCGGTTATTCCGCCCTCGTACAAAGACCGTAAAAACCATTCCAGTAAATCACTATACGCAGCTAATAATACAAAAATTCGCACTTACGGCGAAAAACAAATTACACTTAGTCTAAATTTTCCCACAAAATTCAAGTGGAGTTTCATTATTGCGGACGTATCGCACCCAATAATCGGCTCAGACCTATTAAAACAGAAAGGATTTCTAGTCGATTTAAAAAATATGCAACTAATCGATCGCAAACAATCTCGTACAACCGAAGGAACAAAAATACAAATTGCGTCTCTCGAGTTATCTTTATTGCAAAAAAACTCCGAATTTTGGAAAATTCTTCAACAAGTTCCCAACATACTAAGTGGAACGGCCTCAAACGTTTCACACAATCACAAAACTCACCATTATATAGAAACTACTGGTCCACCAGTTAACGCTAGAGCTGGAAGGCTCCCACCAGACAAATTGACTGACGCTAAAACTGAATTCACGAACATGATGAAATTAGGCTTATGTCGACCATCCCGTAGCAATTGGTCCAGTCCATTACACATGGTTAAAAAAAAGAACGGATTCTGGCGACCGTGCGGGGACTATAGACAACTAAACGCGGTTACCGAACCAGACCGTTACCCCATCCCATATATAACGGATTGCAACAATTTTCTACACGAAACAAATATATACTCGGTAATTGACCTAGAACGGGCATACCAACAAATACCAGTATTCGAACAAGACATACACAAAACAGCCATCACTACTCCTTTCGGACTTATCGAATTTCCGTTCATGCGCCATACGGACTACGAAATTCGGCCGGCACCTTCCAACGTTTTATGCACGAGGTTACTAGGGATCTCGATTTTGTATTCCCTTATTTAGACAACTGCTTGGTAGCATCCCAAACTGCAGAACAACATAAAAATCACCTCAAAATTTTATTCAAACGTTTCGAACAACATGGCATAAAATTAAATAAAACCAAATGCGTACTAGGACAAGCAAACGTATCTTTCCTAGGCCACTCAATTTCATGCGAAGGGATATCACCACTACGTGAAAAAGTAGAACCCTATGGGTTCTATTCTAAATTTCCCATTTCCAAAAACAATTGCGGACCTACGCCGTTTTTTAGGAATGCTCAATTTCTATCACCGATTCCTTCCAAATGTCGCACAACTTCAAATACCACTAAACGACGAACTTAAAGGAAAAAAGAAAAAAGACAAATCACTTTTAAATCGCACGACAGAGCTAGAAGAATCTTTTAAAAAAATCAAAAACTTACTGGCTAACGCGATCTCACTAGCTCACCCAAAACCATCAGCTCCGATATCAATAACAACCGACGCCTCTAATATCGCCATAGGAGGAGTAGTTCACCAAACCATCGACAACAAACTGCAACCTCTAGGTTTCTTTTCAAGCAGATTAAAACCACCACAAATAAAGTACAGTTGCTACGATCGGGAACTACTGGCTATATACTCCACCATTAAACATTTTAAATTCCTATTGGAGGGACGACAATTCACGATATTCACGGACCACAAACCGCTGGTTTACGCTTTCAAACAGAAATCCGATCGAAGCTCCCCGCGCCAAACCAGATATCTAGAATTTATTTCGCAATTTTCCACGGACATACAACACTTACCTGGAAAAACACAACATTGTAGCCGATACACTCTCAAGAATAGAAGAAGTATCAATTCCTTCAACGATCGATTTCAAAGCACTAAGCGACGCACAAAAAACAGACGACGAGGTACAAAACCTTCTCGCGTCTGAGCCCCATCGTTTTACTCTCACAACCCCAGTAGCAGGCACAACGCCAGTGTACTGCGAAAATTCAACAAACATTCTTCGACCACTAGTACCACTATCGCACCGACAAATAGTATTTGACGCTTTACACGGCACTTTTCACCTAGGTACAAAAGCAACCGTAAAAATGATACGTCAAAGGTATTTTTGGCCAAATATAAACAAAGACTGTACGAAATGGACCCAAAACTGCATCCAATGTCAAAAATGCAAAATCAATCGACACACTAAAAGTCCACACCAGTCATTCTCACTAACAAGCGAGCGTTTCCAACACGTTCATATTGACATCATCGGACCACTTCCACCTTCCGAGAGTTTCACATACTGTCTCACATGTGTAGATCGTACTACCCGTTGGCCAGAAGCATATCCTCTAAAGGAAGTAACAGCACAAACAATAGCTGAAACACTGTTATCCCAATGGTTCTCCCGTTTCGGCGTCCCAACCACCATAACCAGCGATCAGGGTAGACAATTTGAGTCATCTCTTTTTCGACACACTACGCAACTACTAGGCATTCGTCACATCCATACGACCCCGTATCATCCGCAAGCTAACGGGCAGGTCGAACGCTTTCATCGTAGTCTCAAAACGGCTATTAAATGCCAAAATAATCCAAAATGGACGCAAACGTTACCGATAATTCTGTTAAATCTACGATGCGCCATCAAAGAGAATCTACAAACATCACCGGCAGAACTAATGTACGGCCAATCATTAAGATTACCCGGTAAGATTTCTTCACAAACTCTCAGACCAGCTTCCAAAATGATCCGTTGTCATTCGCAAATGCGCTCAAGGAGCACATGCAGGCGTTACGCCCACAGCAAACATCGGATCATAGCAAACAAACAACATACATCCCAAAAACCCTAGACAAAGCAACTCATGTTTTCGTTCGCGCAGATCAAGTTACAAGGCCTTACGGCACCTTACCAAGGCCCCTTCGAAGTATTAAGCAGAAGCGAAAAAGTGTTCAAACTAAGAATTAACGGTAAACATAAAGCCATTTCCATCGACCGCCTAAAACCCGCGTTCTACTACAAACAGAGCGAAAATAACGAAAAAACAGGACGATCAACACAAAGCGCAGAAGAAACACAGGAACAACCTACAACATCGACCGCCGACCCTTAACCTATCAAAAGCTGCCTAAAAAGCCCAGAGAAAAATATCACCAGGTCGGGTCGAAAAGTGACGTTCCCGGCACATTTTTTAATCTAACGCTTTCTCTACAAGGGGGAGCATTGTGGCGACATACATACACACAAGAACACACCCCAGCAACAAAAAGCAAGTCACGGTACCAACGTTAAGATATACAGATAACTGTCAACAGACACACACACGAGGTTCAATACACAATATACAACATTCATTCATTCACCACGCGGTTAAAAAGCATCCATTACATCAAGTGTTTATCGTACAAATAAAAAACTTTATATAAATAAATCAAACAATTAAAATAATAAAATAATTTTATTTTGTGTAATTTTATAAATAAATATGTAAAAGTTATGGAGTTTTGTATATTAATAACACGCAACCAGAAAAACATCCAACCTGTAAATCGTATCCATCAATAACAAAACCTCCATAATATTCGATAGAAACTATTGGAGAAACATGGGGTGATTTTGTATATTTATTATTTAAGGAAATGATGTATTACTGTCCTAATTTATCGTTACTATAATTGTATTTTTTATATGTAATAAAATTAAAATAAAATAATTAGCAAATTTTGTTATTTTATTCTTAATAACTCCTTAATAAAAGAGGAAAATTTTAATCAGTATATCAAAGATTAATTTGATTTATAAATTAATATGCAAATTTAGCAAAAAATTTTGGTAAATAAAGAAAATATGTATTGATTAAAATTTGCAACTAAAGCATACCAAAGGTTAATTTAATAAATATTTTCATCCTATTTAAATACTGGGAAAAAGAATTAAACGTTTACAAATAATAAATATTAAATCAAAAATGGTTAACATAAAAATTAACTATTTTAAAATGGGTTTTCCTCTATTTTATTTTATTTTTTTTTATAAATAGTAGTAACATAACTGTTAACGCGTTGTTGGATAACGTAAGTCCAAAGCAACAAAATATCTTCAATTCAGAGATTCAAGCTCTTTCAAATTATGGTATGGTAAAAAGGATTTATAATAATTATTACAATTTGAAAAATGATACAGACAACGATAGTGATTCAAATAATTTAAAAAAAATTAATTCAGACTTTTTCACTTCATATACAAATAAAAATGTAAATGATCAATTAGATGCGCTTAATAAATTGGTTAAAATGTTAAAGTCAAAAGACAGTGTAGAAAATGTTGAAATCATAGAACGACGTAAACGTGATACCATTAATTTGCAACAATATTTAAATAAGCATATTCAAAATTTTATAAAACTTAACTCCGACCTATTGTTTATATTAAACAATGAAATAGAGAAACTATGTGATATTAATTATGCTGATAATTATAATTTCATATCAATTAATTATGAGAATGGTTCTGTATGGATTCAAAACGATGAAAATATCAAGAATGGATATGTATTTGTTGGGGAAATAAAATGGGAAATATTGGATAGAATTAACTATTTGAAATTATTGGTTAATAATGAGTTGGATATTTTAGATGAATACAACATTGTTAAATAAAAACACATAATTTTATTAAATAAGAACTATGAAGTAAGTAACATTTTTTTATAATTTTTCCCATAAACATATATTAAACACTAAATGATTTTTTTTTATATATCTAAATAACATGCATTTCGGTATTGATATTTTTTGTGTATGACAAGGTCTTACACAAAAATTATGAATAATCGATTGTTCTTCCTCATGAAATTCCAATTTAAAGCAGTAACCACTTTTAATGTTTACTGGGATAATTAGAAATTCATAAGAATTTGCATATTCCTCACATTTTAAAACAAAATAATTTGATAAAATATTTAATAAAATCAAAGACTTCCCTATCATCAATACTTAAACAAATATGATTATGTAGGTCTCTAATTTTTATGGTTTGTTTACAGATATCGTTTGGACAAACGATTTGTATATGATACATACGTTCCATCGTCAAGTTTCTTTTTGTTGTTGTAATTCTACAACGACAAATTGAGCACACACTTTGTTGTAGTTGTGAAACGCATGTACTACAAACTACATGATCATATTCATCACATCCATATATTGGTCCAGTAAAATAATCATAACATACTGGACACTTAAACATTTGTACTATCTGTAATATTATTAAAAATAAAATTTTTATTAGTATTATTATTATTAGTTTGTTGTATGATTGTTACCTTTAATTGAATCCATCATCATCATCACTATTATTTGAATCACTACTTATTTCTCATGCGGAAAATGAGCAGTATTTTTCGAATACCATTTTGTACGTCTCTACATCAAACATCTCAAATTTCTTTATCTGGATCAACAATGGTACAATATCATCTATTTTTCCTATCTTTATATATGTTCGGATGCTACTTGTTAGTAAGTACAAAACAAATACACATCTAACAAACAGACTTATTTTTGTTTTTAAATTCCTATAAAGGTGAATGGAAAAAACAAGTTCATATTTTAATACTAAATTCTAAATCTAAATTTTTTAATAATTAACAAATTTACGTATCCTAAAATACTAAACAAAATGTCTTCATCCAATCACTCAAATACCCAAACACATTCAAAGAAAACCTACGCCCAAACCACCACCACAAATCAAAAAACCATTTATCCAAAAAAAGATCAATGTATAATAATCAATCCAATCAACAATATACCTCTACATGAATATATACTAGCACTTGGATTAGTAATAAATCCCAATAAAATTCAATATGCATCCGTAACTTTAGATGTTACCATACGTAACTTTATAACGCCTTCTCATAGAATGATAGTCTGGATTTTCCCAACAATTCCGAATGAAATAATCATCGAGGAAATAAAAAAACTCCAGGTCATACCACTTTCTGACCTTTTTGCCTTTTCAGTTGGAATTCATGACCAAAAATTTGCACATATCAAATCTTTTAACAGATATATGTTTGTTCATGAAAATCATCCAAATTTACCCGAAATGATCACCATCAACTACGACAACGAAAAATACAGAATGTACATTTCACTAGATGATACTCGATGTAATCTTTGCCAAAAATTCTGTCACGAGGATAAGGATTGCCGTACTCTTCCACAAACCCTACCAACTCAAGATCCAAACACAGAAGCTAATAAATCTAACGCACCAAATGAAAAAGATCAAACTACAGAAGTCATTCACTCTGAATCTACCATCAAGGCGGCTGAGCAAGTTACACAAACCTCAACAGTAATCTAATAAAAGGAAACCTAAGAAACGGAAGTATCCAAGATAGCCAGAATATCGAAGAAATTTCACAAAACATCACAAAACACACAATAGCAGCAGAAGTTCACCCAGTCCCCAAATCACCCAAACAAATACTAGGATTTTCTGACACCAACCAGTCTCTTGATATTAACCTTAAAAAACGAGTGCTATCCAACAGCAGTGCACAAGAATCCGAAACAGAGACAAAGAAGCATCGCAGACCCAAAAATCAAACTACTGAAACGAATAAAATAAATGTAAATAACTACCAAACAGACACCAACATCCTCTACCCAAACTACAGCTACAGCAAAAAAGAAACTAACAAACAATAAATCAAAGCGTTCAATAGCGTCAAACAATCTCAAAGTAACATTCAACAATCAAGAACAATGTCTTCGAGCCATCTCATTACTGAAAAAAGAGAATTTATTAGATAAAATTTAGAAAATGTTTTGTAATTTATGATTTGTAAATAGTAGTCGTTAATGACCTCGAAGTTAAAAAACGACTTTAAATAAATAAATAAAAAAAAAAAAAAAAAAAATAATAAATCAAAGCGTTCATTACCGGAAATGATAGACAGCCTACGTACCCCAGTGTCCTTGGAACCAGACAAATATCCTCTAAATTTCGGACAGCTGAAAAACTTCATTACAGATACCTACAACAACACAAACATAGAGATACCTCATTAAAAAAATACAATATAGCATCGGATCACCTTGTAGAATTCTTGAACAAAATCTATTACTTGTTGCAAGACCCAATTGCCAGAAGATCATTAACTAAATTAATTAAAAAAGTTAAAATAAACGCACTACACATAAACGGGTACTACAAAAGATTGCCCGAACTAAAAGTGCTGCTGCACACATTCCAACCAATAATCCTCTGCCTTCAAGAAACACGTTTAAAAGACACACAAAACGCCAAAATATCGAACTACAACATATACAGACATGATCATCCTGAAGGAAACATTGCTTCGGGAGGTGTAGCTACTTTTATCGCCAAGAAATTTCACTCCAAAAACAAATCTGTCACAACCCACTTGCAAGTTGTAGCCACAGAAGTTGTCATGGCCAAACAAACAACCATTATAAATCAGCTAAATGAACCATTCATTAGAATGGGAGACCTCAATACTCACAGTATGTCAATAGGGAGCGGTCACACGGATGTCAGAGGTGCAAAATTGGAAAAACTATTACTAGAGAATGACAATATAAATACACTAAATAATGGAAAACCGACCCATTTCTGTATGCGTTCTGGTTCACTAACAGTTATAGACGTCACCGTAAGCACCACTTCACTTGCATTGAAATTAGACTGGGACACACATGATGTTTATGTACGAGCGACCACTACCCAATAATAGTAAATTTCCCGACACCCTCCAAATAATTCCACTCATCAGAAAAATATCTATTCGGCTAAGCTGATTGGGAACAATACCAAGCAAACACAAAATTAAAACCAGATCACAAAGATATAGAAACCAAATTGACTACCCTTGAACAAAAAATAAAAAATTCTTCAAATCTCTGCATCCCAAAAAAAAAAAAAAAAAAAAAACAATAGTTCATAAAAACAAACTAGTTCCTTGGTGGACGGAAGCTATAGCATCACTCATTAAGCTTCGAAAAAAACTTTTGCGTAAATTTAAAAAATCACGCTCAATTGAAGATTTGATACACTTCAAGAGAGCTAGAGCGATAGCGAGAAGAGAAATACTGAAACAAAAACAAATATCATGGGACAACTTTACCAAGTCAATTAACAGTACATCAACTGAAAAAGAATGATGGAACAATATCAAAAGGATAAAAAATGGTACTTCACAAAGCGAAACAATAAATCAGATCCTTGTAAATAATTCTCTTATCACCGATGTAAGAGAAATTAGTGAAGAATTTGGCAAACATTTCTCCAACATATCTAATGAACACGCAGATATGACCAGACAAGTAGATTTCGACTTTGAAGACGAGGATGAAGTACAATATAATCTACCATTCGCTTATGATGAATTTCAAACATCCCTCTCGGCTATCAAAAATTCAACACCCGGTCTTGACCGGATCCATGTTGAAATGCTCCAGAACTTACACCCATCAGCTAAGAATTACATATTTGACTTATACCAAAACATATGGCAAACTCATCAGATTCCAGCAAGCTGGAAATCTTCCATAGTCGTTCCAATATACAAGGATAATAAGAACAAACTGGACCCCGGAAGCTACAGACCAGTCTCATTAACTAACCACCTTAGTAAGATCCTTGAACGTATGGTTGCCAACCGTCTCCAATGGATAATAGAGTCGCAAAATTTATTAAGCTCCAAACAATTTGGTTTCCGTAAAAACAGATCGACATTAGATCGTATAAGCATCTTCGACACAGATATAAAAACGGCTTTCTGCTGTAATCAGAATCTAAATGCAGTCTTCTTTGACATCGAGAAGGCATTTGATACCATCAAGCGCAGCAAAATCATGTCTGTGTTGCATCGATGGGGAATCAGAGGAAAATTGCCCAAGTACATTCAAAACTTTTTATCAAGAAGGACACTGCGTGTAAAAATTCAAAATCATTACTCTGCACAATATCATATAAAAGACGGAATACCCCAAGAATCAGTACTTTCCACAATACTATTTAACATAGCTATAAATGACGTCACTGAAATAATTCCATATCCAATCCGCACAATACTGTACGCTGATGATCTTCTGATATATCTTGCAACATCCGATCAAAATTATGCCAAAAATACCTCCAAAAATCAATAAATAAAATATATAAATGGAGTAAAGATAATGATCTTACACTATCCTCTTCCAAAACGAAAACGATCTCCTTCCACAAAAAACAAAACATATCTTAAATTTAAAACTAGGAAAATTCCCAATTCAAAACTGTTCACAACACAGATTTTTGGGATTATTATTCCAGAAGAAGCTCAATTGGAAGGGACACATCTCACAGCTTAAAGCCAACTGCTTGAAAGCACTTAACATTCTAAAAACTCTTGCCAACAGACAGATCGGCTCTGACAGGCAAACCCTGAGAAAAATTTATCAAACAACAATTCTCAGCAAAATGAATTATGGATGCTTCATTTATAGCTCTACAAAATCGCAGAAATTTACTAAACCACTAGACGTAATTCAAAACTGTGCACTTAAAATAATCTCGGGTTCGTTTCGTACCACCCCAATTGTCAACCTCATGTGCGAAACAGGACAACCATCTCCAACTGAAAGAAGAAAATTCATCAACCTCAAATATTATGCGAAAATCATCCAAAACCAAACTATACCGTTGTCTCAAAACCTTTCATCATCATTACTCCACCCATTCCTCAGCAGACAAAAAAAAATCCCAACTCCTCTATCACACATCATTGAAAACATCCTCAATAAATTAAACATTCCTAATGAATTATTTCTTCAAATATGCAAGAAAAACCCGTCACCTTCAAAACCTCCTAGGGAAACTAAAAGATTTAAATTAAATTTAAAACTAAGTGCGACGAATAAAAATGAAACCCCAATTGCTCAATATAATCAGCAGTATTGCGAAATCACACAAACTGAATACCGTGACTCACAGTGCCAAAATTTACACAGATGGATCTAAAAATGAAGTGTCAAGTGCGTGTGCCTTAATAACAAGTGATAGTGAACTAAAATTCAAACTTAACCCAATATGTAGCGGATTCACCGCTGAGGCAAATGCTATATATGAGTCTCTAAGGTTTATTCAAAACCAAGCTTATATCCAAAACAAATATGTTATCATTACCGATTCAATGAGTGTCCTAAAAGCAATTAATAATAATAAAACACCAATGGCCATCATCCAACAAATTCAAAATATTAATCATATCGGAATCGAGGGCAATGAAAAATCTGATATTGCAGCCTCTTTGGCCCACGAGGATGGACTGATGTGGACATTATAACCGTTAAGACCTCATACTGCACATTAAGAACAGATTTCAACAAAAGAAAAATGAAAGTTGGTTAAATATTGATGTAAACAGCAACAAACTAAGAAAAATCAAAAGCACCACCAACCACTGGGAAACATCGAACCCGCCCAATAGAAAGTTTGAAGTCGCCCTTGCTCGATTAAGAAATGGCCATACCAAACTAACGCACTCATATTTAATGAAGAAGACCCTTAGACCAAATTGCCAAAACTGTAACAAACCATTAACAATTGAACACATTCTAATACACTGTAGAAAATTCCAAAACGAAAGAGAGACATTAAAACTACCCCCTTCAATTCAACAAATTCTAGGCAATAACCCCTGCATAATACAAAGACTTTTCAACTTCCTAAAACGAACGAAGCTGCTCCAACAATTATAAAAATTCTTAATCTACATACATTAAATTCACACTTATTGTATTGCTTAGAAGTAGATAAGCTATGACAGTTCTACGATGAAAGCCAATGTTAAATCCCCTAAGAGAAATCGGAGTTGATTTAAAAAAGTGGTATAGGAAAAATACATGTAAAATATGAGTGACACAAGTGTGTGGAGTGTAGATTACTTTGTGGTTCAGTTGTGAGGTAGACTAGAGCCCTTTCAAATTATGACTTTTGGTATGGTTAACAGAATTGGAAGATTATTTAATAACTTTACCCAGTCGTTATCAAAAATTAAAAGCAGAAGAAATTGAAAAAATTAGGGAAGCACCTGAACTATATTTAATTGTGAAAGGTGTAAATAAGTTTGGCTCATATGATATTGAGTTTGTTTAACAACATCATCCGCATCAAGCGTACTTTTTATAATAAGAAAAAAATGATAAAGGAACGTAAATATTTTTTAAATCCAGTAAGATCAATAGGTGTTGGTATTCATCCATCTACAATGGGAGAGAAGATTCTATTTTCATCAAGAAAGTATTCGATTTTAATAGATGTAAGACAGTGGTATTAATTTTTTGAATTGCAATCATATATAATTGTGTTTCTACAATCATCTACAGAAATCAATATTGGTGAGGATATTAGTTTTGATGTAAATGGAATAACCATAACACTTTGTTTAATAAATAATCAAAAAGTAATGATAATTACTAAAAAAATAGTTTATTCTCATTAAACAATTGTTAAAATATTTAAAATAAGTAGTATGTTATCTCACATTTTTGATCAATTAATTCAAGTAGGCATAAAAAAAATTATTAAAAAAATTAATGTATATACATATCGAATGTTAAATAGATATCCTAAATCATACTTTGGAATTGAGTATACACTTGAAATGATTGGTCAATCTTGAGGAAAATTACCTTTTATAATTTTAAAAGAGATATCTTATCTTTATCCTAATAAATTCATATTATAAATTTTTTTATGTAGTTGTATTCTCAAATAATAAAGAAAAAAATATTATTTCAATTTTTTTTTATGTAATTGTATTCTCATATAATAAAGAAAAAAAAATATTATTTCAATTTTTTTATGTAATTGTATAACCTATTTTTTATATAATAAAAAAAAAAAAATTTAAAAAAAATTTGTTTTATTTAAGAAAATAATTTTCCTACAAATAAACTCGCATCAGCGTTTTTTTAAATGATAAACATTTTCAATATGAAATAAGGTTACACAGGCGCTAGCAAATTTTGCAAAGTTTGCAATTCAAAAGAAGTTCAAATACGTCAGTATAGATCAATATTTCATAGTATTTAAATGATTAGAATGTAAATTTTATAGCTAGTATAGTATAATTATTAGTCTAGTTAACATCCACGATTTTTTCTAACTTTTTTGTATATTCTCCGAAAATTACGAAATAGGTGTCATTCGATTCGTAATTTTATGTAGAAAGTTTACTGAAAAAAATGAAATGGCGCAAAAAAAAATTGCAAAAGTTATAAACAATTAAGTGAAAAATAAAATAGGGGGTTCAGTTTTTTTTTAATAACTCAAAAAATATAGAAAATTTTCGAAATCTGAAAAAAGATCCAAAAAGATGAAGAAATTTCCTAAAATAAAGTTTCTGCAGCCAAAATTGTATCTCTAATATTTATAATTTTACAGAGCCTTGAAAATAGCGCAAAATATGACAAGTTTGGCTCTCGCGCGCGTTCTGTCTTTGAGACCTACTAACAAAAAAAATTATTTAAACATATAAAATATGAATATTAATAAATAAAAAAATTAATATAGTTTTGAAATACATGAATAAACAATAATCTGTGGTTGAAAAATTTTTTTGTTAATTTTTGCATTAGTTATTTAATTGTTAACTAACAATTTTTTCTATATAGAATGTTAACATAAAATCTGCGATAATTATTAAATTAAAACCCCAGAATTTTTTTCCCTCCCTGAAGTTATTCTCATTAAGCTTACAAATAAATTACCGTTTTTAAAATTTTAAAATTTTGATTTTTCAAATTGTTATTAACATTTGAATATTAACAAATGAATAAAAGTAATGAAAGAAAATATATTTTTTAAATTTTTTTATTGTTTTAATTTTTTCTAATTAAAAGCTACATAAAAATAATTTTTTGAAATTTTTTACAATTGTTGTTTAAAAAATTGTTATAAACAAATACATTGTTTATGAGTAAATCGAAAATTTTTTTTTTGCAATATGTTCATTAATATTAATTATAATTTAAAATAAAAAAATTTTTTCTTAAAAAAATTTATTTGTTGCTTAAAAATGCGTTTGTTAATTAACAATCTTTTTTAGCTACTAATTATTAATATTAAGAAATATTATGATTTTTTTAAATTTTTTGATTGTTTGAATTTTTTATAGTTAAAAGCTACATAAAAATAATTTTTTGAAATTTTTTACAATTGTTTTTTACTCATAAATAATGTATTTGTTTATAACAATTTTTTAAAAAACAATTGTAAAAAATTTCAAAAAATTATTTTTATGTAGCTTTTAACTATAAAAAATTCAAACAATCAAAAAATTAAAAAAAATCATAATATTTCTTAATATTAATAATTAGTAGCTAAAAAAGATTGTTAATTAACAAACGCATTTTTAAGCAACAAATAAATTTTTTTAAGAAAAAATTTTTTTATTTTAAATTATAATTAATATTAATGAACATATTGCAAAAAAACAAATTTCGATTTACTCATAAACAATGTATTTGTTTATAACAATTTTTTTTTTTTTTTTTTTTTTTTTTTAAATGTTTTAGGGCCGCATCGATTGCTAAGATCATTAGCAGCCCGTCCACAGGTACGCGACAATAACACAATAAACAATAACAGATAAAACAGACTTAACTTTTAAAAAATAATTGACATCACAAAAAACAATAGACGCAACTCAGATTGAAACACTTTCCTTGTTTTTTCTTTTTTCTCTTTTCTTCCTTTTTTCCACAAAACTAGATTACTGTTTCATTCCTGGCCTGGGTCTAAGCCTTGGCTTAACGGACATTATGTACTCGTCATCGATTTGCAGGTACTCCTTTATGTAGGCCGAGAACTTATCGATGTAATTCAACAGCCTGGTGTCGGATAATCTATCGATTTCGTCCCTCGTCCTAGCATACTTTCCCCTGACGAGTCCTGATTCCAGGATTGTACCAAAAGTGCTTACTAGTTCCAGATATTGCATGTCCCACGTGTAATCCGTGGGTAGGCAATCACTATCCGGATCCAGCAAGCACTGTAACTGGTTGAAGGAAAATGATCCAACAGCGATAGCTGTCGGCTTCGAGCTTGACGTTGTAGCAACTGGCTGGACGTTGAATGAACAGCCAGTTGATACGCTGCTCGGTGACGCGGCCATCTCACGATCGCTCGAAGTGCTCACATCCCCGAGAGAAACCGACCTAGCAATTTTCTGCTGTTTTGCAGACCTTTCAGGAGATGCTGGTAGTTTCAGTCGCTCCACGACCGGAACCAACTCCTTCTTGGTCTGCATTTCGCTTATTTTCCTTTTTTGGGAGATGGTCATTTTGGGACCCTCTGGTGTAGTTAAAAGAGTCTTTACTATCCCCTTTTGCTCCAATGTTTTGTCCTTCTTCGGGACACCTTGTGTCGCCGTACTTCCGTGGGGCGGCCGCTGTTGTTGCTGACGTCCCTTCTTTTTTCCTGTTACAGCTTCATCTGCAACAGGGGTTGCGTGTCCGCGCACTTGAGCTGATAAATGTGCTTTTACCACTTTGGCAATCAGAGCCTCCATATCCTTTGACAGCGCAGTAGCTGGCCGAACAGTGGCCGCAGCGCTGGCGTATGATACACCGGCGTTGCTTCCACCCGAACCAACCACCCGGCGACGTGCCTCTGGATATGCAAGCCCATCTTGGACCTTGACCTTCTGAATGGCGACCTCCTGCTTGTAGGTCGGACAATTTTTGTTTCGAACCGTGTGTGCACCTTTACAGTGCACACACTTGAAAGGTTGGACGCATGAACTACCTTTGTGTGGCAGCTTACCACACACACAAATTTCTTTTTTGTTACATTTCGAAGCAAGGTGTCCATATTCCTGGCATCGAAAGCAACGCAGCGGTTCTGGTACATAAAGATGGACCGGAACACGTAGATGTATTCCAACATCGATGTGGGAAGGAAGACTGGTTCGATCGAAAGTTAAGATTAACTTTGGTGATTCAACCAGTGTTCCTCCTCTTCTCCACTTAATTCTTTGGGCCGCAATGATACCTTGCGGACCCAGCTCCTGCTTGATCTCCTCAATTGTACAGTTGAGGAGATCACTGCAGTGCACAACCCCTTTGGTGTAGTTCAAGGTGGGATGAGGTGTGATGTTCACCTCATCGTCTCCCAACCTTGACACCGTTAATAATTTTTCTGCCTGTTTGGCAGAATAAACCTCTATAAGGAGGTCGCCACGAATCTTCTGGACGCTTTTAACACGTCCAGCCGACTCATAGACCACCCTTGCTAAACAGAAGGGACTCGATTTCTCGAAGGAGCCTTCCATCTTCTTCACAACGAAGAACCTCTTGGAATTCTTCGTTATTCCTTCGGGGGCAGCCAATGGCATTGGTTTACCACCCTTACACCTTTTTTTTCTAGGGGGGTTTGGTCCCCCCGACGTTTCAGAACTAACCGAGACGCCGCTCGGGGCCCGTAACGTGGGATCCATCTCCGAACACTTCTCGCCTGGTTTCGGACGGGACAGGCAAAGTGTTCCACCTGTAACACCGACCGGTACTGGGGATCCGACCCCCTGCACCGTAGATTTAATAATATTGTTTTTGTCTTGCATTAAGAGAAAACATTTTTGGTTTGGAGGGGTTTTCCTTCCCCACGCACAAAGTAATTTGGTCCGGGAGGAGCAAGCTCCTTACCCATCGGCGGAGTAGTGCAGACCGATGAGCATTCCCCTATCCGCCACCCGGGGACCCGCCCAGTAGGAGTTGGCTTCTCCTCTGTTGAGTACTACAGCAAAGTGCAGCACCCCCCAGTGCTGGGAACAATTTTTTAAACAACAATTGTAAAAAATTTCAAAAAATTATTTTTATGTAGCTTTTAATTAGAAAAAATTAAAACAGTAAAAAAATTTAAAAAATATATTTTCTTTCATTACTTTTTTTCATTTGTTAATATTTAATTGTTAATAACAATTTGAAAAATCAAAATTTTAAAATTTTAAAAACGGTAATTTATTTGTAAGCTTAATGAGAATAACTTCAGGGAGGGAAAAAAATTCTGGGGTTTTAATTTAATAATTATCGCAGATTTTATGTTAACATTCTATATAGAAAAAATTGTTAGTTAACAATTAAATAACTAATGCAAAAATTAACAAAAAAATTTTTCAACCACAGATTATTGTTTATTCATGTATCTCAAAACTATATTAATTTTTTTATTTATTAATATTCATATTTTATATGTTTAAATAATTTTTTTTGTTAGTAGGTCTCAAAGACAGAACGCGCGCGAGAGCCAAACTTGTCATATTTTGCGCTATTTTCAAGGCTCTGTAAAATTATAAATATTAGAGATACAATTTCGGCTGCAGAAACTTTATTTTAGGAAATTTCTTCATCTTTTTGGATCTTTTTTCAGATTTCGAAAATTTTCTATATTTTTTGAGTTATTAAAAAAAAACTGAACCCCCTATTTTATTTTTCACTTAATTGTTTATAACTTTTGCTATTTTTTTTTGCGCCATTTCATTTTTTTCAGTAAACTTTCTACATAAAATTACGAATCGAATGACACCTATTTCGTAATTTTCGGAGAATATACAAAAAAGTTAGAAAAAATCGTGGATGTTAACTAGACTATATGGAGAATTTTACGTTTATAAATTACTATTATAAAATTACTTTACCGTTATTTTACATTTTTTTTAAAGAATAGTAACGTCAGTGTAGTGAATGCGTTGTTAGATAATGTATACCCAGTTCAACACAACATTCAAAATTCGGAAATACAGGCAATAACAAATCATGGATCAACTCAAAAAATTCATAATAATTTTTACAATTCAAAAAATGAAACAGATCTAATAAGTGTATCAGACGCATTTGAGAAAAATTCGAGAGATTTTTTTGGTAGTAATTTTACTAGAAACGATAATCAAACCGATAAGTTAAAAAAAATAATGGAAGTGATAAAACCTAATAAACGGTTGGATGACATCGAATATGAGCATCTAAAGGAGGATCGTAAAAGACGTAGTATTAACGATCGGTTTAATATTCAGCATCATGTGCAAAATGTAATAAGTATTAACACGAAAATTTTACGTATTATAAATATGGAAATTATCCATTTCTTTGATATCAACTACATGGAAAATATAAAATATTTTTATATCAATTTTGACCATGGTTCAATATTTCTACACAATGAAAAGTTTTATGGAACTACGGAAAATGTTTTTGTTGGAAAATTAAAAACTAAAACTTTGAAAATGGTTCAGTATCTGAAAGTTTTAATGAACAATGAATTGAAGTATTTGGAAAAATACAAGGTAGTTAAAAATAAAAAATAAATTTTTTATACTGGAAAAATTAGTTTTTAATAAATGTAATTTAAAAATACAATAAATAATGTAAAAGTGTAAACCATTAATTATTATGCATTTTGTTGCAAAATGCACAATACAGCCCACAGAAATGCTCATCTTAATTTGAATAAATAATTATTAGGTATAATCTTTCAATATTATTTTTTAATTTTTATCAAATTAAATGTATTTTTTACCTTCAGTAATTTTTTTAATGTTTTTCCTTAATATTTAGAAATTTATAAAATTACGGATACATTCGCGTGCGGTTATTATAAATTACAGTCAGATGAAGAAATCGATGAATTATTAGATGAAGTTATTAACTTGTTAGGGCATTTTTTTATCTAATAATATTGCACAAAAACTGAAAAACCCGCTTTTCTGTCCCATCAGAAAATAATCTTTGAATTTGTTTGTATGATGTGGAAAATTCAAAATTGGTTTTAGCCCTTAAAATATTTTTAAATGATAACATAGTATCTGCATCATAAAAGCATATTTCAATAGCTAACCTATTTTTTAATATGATGGGAACTATTTTAAATTCAACCTTTAATAATTCATTACTATAATGAATATAAAAAAAATTCTCACCGAATCGAATAAATTTCATAATTTCTTTACACCCTTCATTATTTTTGTGTTCTAATAACAAATTAAGCTGCTCCGCTGTATCGATAACATCATGTGTCTGATTTCCATGGAAGAGAAGAAGATGTTTAATATAATCTTGAGAATTCGTAAACATTTTCCAATTACACAATGGGAGTATGCATCGTGTGATAGCCATGCTCACACAGTCATCACTCTCCTGATCTCGAAATTATTGGTAATTTCTTCCCACACATCGTTAGGACACAAAACCTCCATAGCCATCATCCTCTCCAATACTTGATTTTTTGTAAATTCTTTATGTTTGCGACATATAGGATATCTATCTATTGCAGCGCTGTTTGATGCGATTGGAAAAAAATAACATCCATCACACACCCAATGGAAGTTGTCGCATTGGTATATATGAACATTGAAGACCTCTCGACACACTTGGCAGCGGAATACATTTAAAATCTATACGAATGTTTTTTTTTTTTTTTTTTTTTTTTTTTTTTTTATTAATTTTAAGTATAAGCAAAAAAAAAAAAAATAATAATAATAATGTGTTGATCAATTCGTATTGCGTATATTTTGTTAGATCGTAATAAAAAAACTCATTCGTTTTTTTGTAATGCTTCCATCAAATTTTGCATACTACTTAGACCACGCATTGGATACTTGACCGAGTAGAACCTCAAAATTGATCCATACTCCCTAACCACCTTCTCAATTGCTAATTGAACTTGAAACTTCGTAAAATTAGTATCACGCTCTTGATCAAACACATACTGTAGCAGAAAAAAAAAACTAACCCTTGTAGGGGTTAAATCTGCTATAACTGAAATTTTAATTATAATCAAAATTTCTAAAGATTCAAAAAATCTACGTTGAAATATAAAGTTGTCAATAAAAAGGTGTGTGGGCCTATAAAGCATATGCTAAGCGGTGTTAACACATACCCCCAGAGGAAGGTGGATCTTCCACATGGTGTGCGGACGTAGCCTTGTGAAATAGGGATCGGCTTCACCGAAATCCCATACTCCGTTTTGGTGCTGTAAGGAAAATTAATGAATATTGTTTTTACTATATACAAAGATCATTTATTTATCAACCAAATGAAATATATACAATTCATAAACTTAAATAAGGTATTTACAAAACTTATGATAAACCCAGGTTTCGATTCAGTAGAAAGTATTGATAATATAAAATAGTATAATCTCTATGAAAGTTTCTCTATATACATTTATATACAAGTTAGTAAAAACAATTTACGAGGATGTAAAAATCTTTCAAACTAAAAGTACTTATCGCACTACAAGTGATATCTAAGTATAACTACTTTAACCAAAAATAATTAATATATAATTGGCTATTTGAATAACACGTGTCGAACATTTTAAGGTTATTTAAAAAACCAAAAAGGTTGTATTAATTTAAACAAATAAAATCATATCTCACCGGATTAATGGTAACACAAATTGTCACGATGATTTCATTAAATCATTCCATAATTAGTTAAATAATATTGTAAATTGAACATTTCTCCATTATTTACGGTTCAGTTCCATTATGTATATCTGTACGCCATGCGTACTTAGTCAATTAATTTGACATGCCGGCTCAAATGCTGATGTATATTAAGAAGAAGTAAGTATACCTATTCCAAACATGACCATAGCTAGGGCGAGTAGAGCGCCACTGGCCAGTAACTAAAAATATATATCATATATAGGTATGTTCCAATTGACAGGTTTGAGACAGGTTTGAGATGAAATGTTTGTTCCAATAACAAAAATTTCATAACAATACATTTCAACAAATTTTGGCACTGATGAACTCCCCAAAAAATGTGAATTAAAACTATTTTTATTTTTTGAAAATACCTTTTCGACTTCCATTTTTACTTCCAATGTTAATACGATTGTAATGAAACTGGCTAAAGTAAAATAACTCGAAAAAGTCCTATTTATACAAGCTAATTTTATCTGCAAATTTTTTGTGTGGATGTTTTAGGTTATTATTGTTAAAATTTAAAAACCTGTAAACAGGAAGTTGATAAAAGGGAAAAAGGAAACTAATTTGTTTTAAATAATAATATAATTTTTATTTATAATCTTTTTACATCATTTGTAAGTGGATTATATTCGACAATACGATCATGTAAAATTAGGCAATATGCACTAGTATTAGGTTGAATATTAGATTTATATTTGAATTCAATTTTAAGATCCACTGGTCCAATCTTTATTTCATCCATTTGGTGTGAACAATTTATGAGAGCAATGGGAGCTATTTCTTTGAATTGTGCGGGTGTTAAGAGTGGTTGGCTGTTATTTTTATAATATGATTCTTGAAATTTTGAATACATATCGTATAGTAGGGCATATCGATTATTTTGAAAATCTGTATTAAGATCACTGTATGGATACACATCTGAGTTTAAAAACACTTTTATATCAGTCAAATTACTATGATCAAAACGGCTTGCATCCTTCTCCTTCAGATTTCGTCGATTTGTTTGTAGAGCGAAGATAACATATTTGGCCTTTTCCAAACGTGTTGATGATTTTACTGCCCAGACTTGGTGTGTTGTAGTTAGAAGAACTGGATATTACACATATCCCAGCTTCGAAAGCTCATCTTAATTGATTTACCACTATTGATAAATTTATATAATAATAGTTTCTGCCCATCCTGAAGTTGAACGAGTGGAACGTGCCATTGTAGTTTTGTAATTTCAAATTTCATATCATCAGTTGGCGATATAATTGCATTTAAATCATTCCGAGCACGATTCAAAATTAATTCATACTTAACATTTGGAATGATTTTCGTATAATCTTCTGCGAAGCCTAAAATTCTCTTTAATGGCATACAAATATTAATATTACCATCGGAGAAATCAATATTATTTTCAATACACCAACCAGCATTTAAAAGCAACTTACTTTCATTATCATTAAGTGAGATATAATTTTTTAATGTTAAGGTTTGTCCAACGTTGCGAACACGATCAATTTCAATGCCATTTATTTCATAGCGTATTTCTTCAAATAAATAAGCGGGATAATTGTTTACTAATTTGGCGGTAGCTGATACTGTATTATCGCTAACTTTTTTCACAGTCCCCTCTATGTAGGAAAACTTTCACAGGTCAAAATATTTAAATTTTGATTTTGAATACAAATTCGTATTTCATCATTGTTGTTAAACGTCGATAAAAATGGTGAATAGCTGTGGTACTCAATTTTTGTAATACTCTCATCAAAGTGAACGCCATCAGATATATTCAACATTTCAGCACTATTCATTGTTTTTTAAAACAAGTCCCAAACTTTTCAAAAAGTCCCTGTTCTCTGTTGTTAGTTTTCCAATGTTTTTTTTCGCTGATGATGATGACGGCTTGATACTGTATTGTTGTCGTCTATTGTTGTTGTACGTTATCATGGCATAGATGTTAACGTACGATAATATTCTCACCACGAAAGTCAATTAAGTTACCGTTTTGATCAGTAATTTTAATTGTTAGAGATGTTAGCTTTTTAACGTTCACGGGCAAATAGATGATATTTTTTGGAACTTCCACTATTTTATAGCCTGGCTCCACCATCGGATAGAATTCGTGTAATGTATGCACCAATTTGTCATTAATATAAGCCCCCCTTGTAATATTGCTCTCGATACGGATAACGTCTACTTTGTTAATATTTACGGGTAAATCTGATGAATGCAAATGATTTGCTTCTAATTCACGCTTACTGAAACCCAACAATGAACCAACCGAATTCGGCTTATTAAAATAAACTTTTTCACTACACATCACTTCACATTGTAAAGTATTGTTATTCGCTTGAATTGTTAATATAATTTTTTTTGTTTTGTCCTTATTGTATTGTTGAAGAAACTCTTGTACATATTGATTAATATCATGTATTTCGTAGGTTCCAACCGGTAAGATAATGGGTAAACTATTACCAATATGAATTTGATTACAACTATTGCCAACATTAGCTATCGAATTATACGATTAAAAGTATATAATGCACATTTATAGTTTTTTGAGCCTAAATCAATTGGTGGAAAATAATCAACAGTGATGATACTACTGTTTCCACTAACAGTTAGTGTATATGATGATGACATAGTTTAAGAAAAACAAATGAAAAATTTTTAGAAAAATCTCTTTTATTTATACAAATTTTTCTGGTGTTAATAAAAACTGAATACACAGGTGTCCACAATTGTATGTGTTGAAATCTTGATATCTTACATAATTATAATTGATTGTAGTATCAGCACCCAAATATTTAACATTTATAATTGCACATTTATTTTTCCTCGGCTTCTTCGGTAAATTATCACGCATGAAAACACCACGAAAACATGGAATATTTTTACAATATTTATATAGATCTAATTCATTTAGAGGGCGTTTCAGTAGTAGCTTCATTGAAAGTTTTTTGGACTGGGATTCATGTATAAACCAAGGCCGGTTTTGTAGGGTCACAAAAATAATCCATTACCATTCTTCAAAGCAATCTCCTCCATTGTCTTGTTATGACGTTGTTTTTCAGCAAGTTGTTTTTTTAGCATTACTAGCATCACTTATGGCTTTAGCCACACCAGCTGTACCACCGGCTAGTGAACCAATAGCCGATAGACTATTGGAATGATTCGCGGTGTTCGTACATTTTTTCGTTTAATTACTTTTTTAGCAGCAGTAATAGCAACTTAAATTGTATCATTGATGTTGGTAGTTTTTGTTTTTTTTTAAAGCATCTCGTGCACTTTTCACAGCCGCTCGAAACGGTATTTTTGTCTTTTTTTTTCTTTCCATGTTGCTTCTTCTTGATCTTCATACCCATTCCCAATTTAATTTTGGGTTGCATTGGGTTTTTAACGGCCCAAGCGAAAGCTTTTTCACCTAATGTAGCATCCGTTGATTTAACACGACTCCACGCTTTATCTGCTAATAATAAATCGGCTTTATGACAATCACTTAAATTCTTAAATTGATTGTATGCAATTATCATGACTTTTACATGCACTATGTAACTTATTAATTCCTTGATCACCTCTCGCCAATCGCTTGTTAAAATCAGTACCAGGGCCACAAAATTGATAACCGGGTAAATGTAGCTCAAATGGTAAAGAACTTATAATGGAATTAACTAGTCCTCGACCATAAACTCTCCTCGGCGACGATGAAAATCGACTAACGCTTCTTCCACGATAAATCATATTATTTATTGGTTTTTTCACCCCCCGTAAAAGATTTGTATATATTAGATTAATAAAAAAAAATTGTTTATATGTTGGCAGATGACATCTAGATGCTGACATCTAGATGCCGACATCTAGATGCTGGCTGCCGGCATCTAGCTGCAGAACCATTTCATGTACAACATTGATGGACTCAAAAATAGAAAAAATAAAATAAAAACTTTACAACAACAAAAAAAATGCGTTTTATAAAACAAAAGATAGTTTTACCAATTCGAAACGCTGATTTCGAAAATATGAAAACTTGAAAAGAAACATGGTGAATTGTTACCAAATAGTATACGAGGAATTTTGTGTGGTCCTTCAAATTCAGGTAAAAAATAAATAAATTTCAAAAAAACATAGCCGTTTTGTCATTTTTTAGAAAATTTTTTTTTTTTTTTATTTATGATGTTGTAGGAAAAACGAATGTTATAATTAGTCTCCTAGAGCACCCCAATGGTTTAAAATTTGAAAATGTATATGTGTATTCAAAGTCTCTCCATCAGCCAAAATATCAATATTTAAAGAAGATATTAGAAACTGTAAAAGGATTAGGTTATTATGAATTCTCCAATAACTGCGATGTATTACCGCCGGAAGAGGCCCGTAAGAATTCAATATTTATATTTGATGATGTGGCTTGCGATAAACAAGATAATATTCGTTTATACTTTTGTATGGGTCGCCATAATGATATTGATTGCTTCTATCTATCCCAATCATACACAAAAATTCAAAAACACTTAATCCGAGACAATTGTAATCATTTAATTTTGTTCAAGCAGGATGATTTAAATTTGAGACATATATTTAATGATCATATCAACACTGACATGTCATTTGACACATTTAAAAGTATGTGTGTGGAGTGTTGGAAACAAAAATATGGATTTTTAGTTATAGATAAGGATTCTGAAATGAATAAAGGACGTTATCGTAATGGATTTGATACTTTTATACAGATTTAATACAAATACGTCTTACCATCGGCTCTATTTTTATAACGGATTCCACTCTAGTTAATTTGTATACGAAACTTAATGGATTATCATCTATGGTGAATACGAGCTCAAATGCATTCGAGCAGTTGACAAAAGAAGTGCTTGATTATAAAAACAGCGTGAAGAGTGATTTCGATAATAGTATTCATAGTTTATATGATCAATTTGATCAAAGCTTAGCGATTCTGAAAAAAAACGCTTGAGCTAAGAGATGATGCAAATTTGAGAAAGTTAAGTGATGATGTTGAAAAACTTATTGAGCAGAAGTGGTCTACATATATAAATAAAATCAATAAAAATATAGAGGTAATCCATGGGAAAAAAGTTACCGTTCATGATGTCTAAGAAGGAACAAGTTGTCAACGAACTTCATAAACCGGCACGTAAGAATTTTAAATGGAGAAGAGTAATTATAAAAGGTCTGGATGATTTATGGCAAGCTGACTTAGTTGAAATGGGTTCATATGTTAAAGAAAATAATGAATACAAATATTTGCTTACGGTTATCGATTCATTTTCTAAATACGCTTGGGCTACACCAATCAAAAATAAAAGTAGTGAGGCAGTTTGTAATGCTATGATTAAAATTTTTCAACATGGACGTATACCAAAAAATCTCCAAACAGATGATGGTAAGGAAATTTTCAATAAAAAATTTCATAGTTTAATGGAAGAATATGGAATAAACTATTATTCAACATTTAGCACAATAAAAGCAGCAATTGTTGAGCGGTTTAATCGAACTATAAAGGAACAAATGTGGAAACAATTCAGTTTAAATGGATCATATAAATGGATAAATCTTATGTCACCATTGATTACCAACTACAATCAAAAAACCCATCATACTATAAAAATGAAACCATGTGATGTTAATGCTTCTAATGAAAATATGTTACTCTCCACCATCTACAATAATATTAAAATCACCGACCGCTGACCAAAGTTTAAAATCAATGATCATGTTAGAATTTCTAAATATCAATCGTTGTTTGACAAAGGCTACCTACCATCATGGACTGCTGAAATATTTCAAATAAGAAAAATTCGAAACACTAATCCAGTAACTTACCTTCTTAACGATGCCAATGGAGCAGAAATTCTTGGAGGATTTTATGAATTCGAACTACAAAAAGTAAAATATCCCAACATCTTCTTGGTGGAGAAAATTTTAAAACGTCAAAATAATAAGGTGTTCGTTCGATGGCTAGGATACTCTAAGGATTTTGATTCATGGATAAATAAAATCGATATTGTTAAATAAAAAAAATGTATATATATTTTTTTTTCAAATAAATAAATAAATTATAATTTTTTTTTCATTTTATAATGTTAATTCTGCAAATCATAAAAAATAGATGTTTGTTCGATTGGATGGTAAGGATTTTTTCATTCATGGGTAAAATAAAAAAATGAAATTGTTACATAAAAAAAATTAATAACTACAAAAATAGTATTTTATTTTATTTTATTTATTATTATTATTATTATTATTTATTTTTTTTTTTTTTTTTACATCCGACATGCGTCTTATTTTTTAAAAAGTTATTTTTTTTAAAAACCACAATCATTTTTTTTGTAGATAAATGATTATACTTACAATTTAATAAAATTACATTTTAAATTAATCACAAAATTTATTATCAATATATACATAAATAATTAATTAATAATCAATAATATTATTAGTTTCTTAATTTATAATGACCCCATGCATATGTATCAAAACTATTATCAATAATGCAACTCTTATCATCATTTCCACTTAATGCTACTTTACTCTCTTCTATACTATACAGTTTATGTTTAAATGAACGTATACATTTTTGTGTTGTGGTTTTAATTTTTAAATTTTTTAAACTCTCATAATAATCATCAAAAGTTATTTGATTTTTAACAACATCTCTCTTAATACCTTTTATCTTTTTCACAATATTTTCATTATCATTATCAATCTTATAGGTATACATTTTTTATCTTAATCCAATAAACTCAGTCCTAATCTTTCCATTTAATTCATCCTTCATTAATCCAGACACTTTTTTATTAACTAATGGTATGGAAAGTTTCCTCTACATAGAGGGGACTGTGAAAAAAGTTATATATAAAAGTTAGCGATAATACAGTATCATATATACAGTATAAATATTATTCGGTTCATAATCGCTTGTATCAAATTTATGTATGTCTGCTTTAATAATATCATATATGTCATCGGTCTCAACGATATAGATTATTGAATCCGTATCGGTATACAATCCTTTAGCCTTATTACCAAATTTGGGTTTGACATAACCATGATGAAAATCATTTATTTTAGTTCTTGCAATATCTAAAGTAACCATTCCCACAATCATCGGTCTATCGTAATATAAAGTTAGATTTTTCAATTCAATTGCTACTAAATTTTCACTGAATATTGTACGATTATAAAAGTTTGGTTTAGCAATCAATACTTTTACCCCATATCGACCAAGCCATCGTGTTCGTAATTTTACCACCCTTCTTTTTCGAACATTTTCCATAGTTTCCCAAACACAGCCTTGTTCATTAACTTGTACAAATTTTTTTCAAAATTGCTCTTTGCTTCAGCTCTCATTTTTATAATCAAATCGATGTATGGTTTGAGCCATGCTGACTGTTTAATTTTTAATATACGATGGACTTTTTCTACAATCATCCCATATTGTAAACACTGTTTTAAATTTCTATAATGCAAAATAAATTTTTTCTTATCGTACAATGTTGCAATAAGCTTTTTACTTTTCCCCCTTGGAGGCTTTTCCTGAGTGGGACACAGGGGAAGATCATTATGGCTGTCATGTATATCATCTGGATATTTTAAATCAACTTCAAAAATGTATCCTTCAGGATTATCATCTGGTATAGACTTTACATCAATGTCAGTATCCGTACACCATTGAAAATTCTTTAACGGAAGACACTGTTGCATTGCCCAAGCATACATACCATTCACATCCCAATACACTAAATATTCACTCTTTTTATTACAATCATAATTTGACATATATTTATTATTTGCTTTAGCACATCGATTACTGCATTGGCTTAATCCACCCCGAGTACCTTTCTCCATCAATTGAAATTTTTGAATCAGTTAAAGTTTTAAAAAACATATCAATTGATGGTAGAGATTGTTCATCTAATTTAGTTAAATCACTTATATAATCATATGGGAATACACCCTTTCGCGTTAGTAATTTAAATTTATCATTATCACCATCAAAACAATTTTCATACACTGTAAGCAATATGTTTTTGATAACATTTTGCTTTTTTACCAACACATTTATCTATGGGTGCTAACATACACTCAAAGTCAACATAAACAGAAATGACTGTACGCTCTTTATTTGCAAAGTTTTTAAATTTCATTATTTTTTTATCTGGATTTGGTAAAACAACTTTACATTTATTATACTGTTCAAATTCTTCACTATGTTTTATTAATTTTATTTCAGACACAAAATATTGTTGACATCGATCGCATATGTATATTGCCCCATCGTGTTTACTCATTTCTCTTGATATAAGCCTAAAATTTTTTATCCAGCAAAAATGATATTTAATTGTGATATCATCATTATCATGTTTGATACTATCATAATCAAAATGGTCATCATGATCTTCTAAATAAATATTTTGTATCATTAACAAATTAACATGAATTGCTTGTTTTTTTGATGTAAGAAACGCTGGCTCAACAAAATATATACGTTAATACTTAACCCATTTAATTTTTTTTTAATTTTGAATTTGTTTCAATGTCATTGGAAATCTAATACCTTTTAATTTCAAAACGGTCGAATAGTGTGGATATGAAATCATTTTGTTTAAATTCATACTTACTGGACGAAGAGCTGAAGTTACTGCCCATGCAAAGCAAGCTTCATCATTATTTTTAACATTCACACAGGCATGTTTCGTTTTAATACATTTTGGTAATTCTATATATGATGAGCCTCTTAATAATTGACATTTGTTTATATGTATTCTGAAATGAACTACCTCCCTTAATGCCCATCTACTATCACGTTCTTGAAATTCCTCCAATTCTGCTAAATGTGGTCCTTCAACATTCGTCAAAAACCATTTTTTTAGATCTGTTTGACGATCAATAATTACATTCATAGTATTAAAACATTTCAGTGCAGATACATTTTCATTATCAATACTCTTAACAAACTCACAACATAATGATGTATTCACATTTATCATTTCAAAATTGTTTAAAATGTTTTTGATTCGTGCACTAAACAACATTACAGCATCCTTCAAAAAATATTTGGGATCTCTGTAAATTAAATTTACTATTACACTTGTCCTTAAACGACTTTTGAATGCTGACTCGATGTCTTCCCACTTCCTTCCGCGAACTTTTTTTCCATTACCATAACTACCACCTTTATGTAAAAATGATTTTATTTGTTCGCGAAAGCTTATCATTGCAAAAATATTGGCTTCCAAATGACTTTTTGTTCCAACACAAGTACATTTCTTTAGCAATTTTTTGAAATGTCGAATATTTAGACAACAGTATTTAAGCCATTTTTCTAAATTTTTTAAATTATTTGTCCTTTTTAAAATAGTCACAACTTCCCCCATTTTTTTTCACTCTCCGTCCACTTAGCTGAATACCGCAATCCATTATTATTCTTTTTTATCTATACACCATATACTGTGTTTCAAGAGAAAATAACTTATATTCTTAAAAGTAGTTGATCTTTATACTTTTAATCTAAACCACACAGAAAAAGAAAAAAATTTTTTCAAAAACATTTATTAAATCTATAAATTATTTACAAAAAAAATATATAATTTATTACATATGTGTACATAAAATATAATTCAATTTTGTCTTTGTAATGTTGTTGAGTTCCATAAGGTTAGAAACAGTGACAATTCTTCCAATATTTCACCATCATAATAATTTTGAAATGAGCTAATACGTCTCAAACATTGTAGTTCAAAATACTGCCATCCTTCAGGGTGATAAAATTATTCTCCCAATCTATCTTCAAACTCATACATCAGTTCCATAAGTTCCATCACCATCTTTTGAATTTCAACCTTCCTCACTGTATTCAATTCCTCAAATACTTCCTACGCTTCTTTTGATGTTACCAATTTTTTGAAATGAATTGGTGTATCAAACAACAGTTGCAAACATGTTGGTATAAACCAGCTTACAAATTCATTCTATTTATACTTAGAGCATGTTCCGTCTAAACCCACTTTTTATCAAAAAAATATTATGATTTCGTACTAACGTTTTGTTTTAATATGTAATTTGTAATATGATTATCATCATGCTTTTTATATGATTTTTTTGTAATAATTGATTCATACTTATTTTATTTATTTTAAAAATATTTCTCTATCAAAAATTAATAAGAAATTCTGTTGTTTCTTGTTAATTTTGAACTAATTAAAAATAATTAATTTTTTCTACACTCTATCATATTACGGTTTTTTTTAGATAAATTTTATATTTAGTACTTTTAATTAAAAAATTAATACAGTGTAACCTTAATATAACGAACCTCAATATAACGAATTCCTCGATTTAACGAATTTTTCGCAATCTCCTTGAATTGTCCATAAGAGTCAATATAAAATATACCTCTACATTACGAATATTTTTTGCGAACATCCTCTTTATAACGAATTTTCAACTACATAAAAAATTTAAATACCTCTAAATAACGAAATTCGTCAATTCAAAACCTTTATATAACGTATAAAGACCCACCAATATATGACAGTTAGTAATAGGTTGGCTGATATGTCCCCGGTCTGACACATAGATGGCGTCGCTAGTATTAAATGCATAGTACCAACCTTCAAATGATTCGTGTCAAAATTTGACGTCTGTAAGTCAATTAGTTTGTGAGATAGAGCGTCTTTTGTGAAGCAACTTGTGTTATTGTGAAAAAAATGGAAAAAATGGAATTTCGTGTTTTGATAACATACTGTTTTCTGAAGGGAAAAATACAGTGGAAGCAAAAACTTGCCTTGATAATGAGTTTCCGGACTCTGTATTTTTTCCCTTCAGAAAACAGTATTTTATCAAAACACGAAATTCCATTTTTTCCATTTTTTTCACAATAACACAAGTTGCTTCACAAAAGACGCTCTATCTCACAAACTAATTGACTTACAGACGTCAAATTTTGACACGACTCATTTGAAGGTTGGTACTATATAAAAATAATATGCATTTAATACTAGCGACGCCATCTATGTGTCAGACCGGGGACTTATCAGCCAACCTGTTATACTCCATAGTATGTAATTCATGTCGCGAGAGGTTACAACATTTTTTACCTCTTTATAACGAATTTTAGACCAACTTAACCTCAATATAACAAACCTCAGTTTAACGAATTACTTGATATAACGAATATTTACTGGTTCCCTTCAGATTCTTTATATCGAGGTTGCACTGTATTACATTTAAAATAATTATCAAATATAAACCAACGACAATATTAATAATGTCATAACAAAAAAAAATTTAAAGAAAAAAAGGATTGTTTTTATATAGTAATCTTCAACCAAATAAATGGATCGTCGGTAGCTTAACTGGTTAAAGCGTTCACCTTTACTTTGTTTGGTTACAAATATCTAGTTACTTTGTGTTCGAATCCCATTCTAGTTATCATAATAGTTACAAATTGATGGCAAACTAATTAAAGTTAATTAATTAGTAATAAATTATGCAAACGAAATGTAAAATATCAAACTTTTAAATCTGTCTGTGACGGTACATATTCAATTAAAAAGTTTACTCTGTCTGTGACTGTACTTTATTTTTATCAACTGTGTTATTTATTATTTTTGCAACTTTTAGTTCTAAAAATTGACACCAGTCACTACCCGAACAGAGCTCAGTGTAATTTGAGTTAAAATAATTCTCTTTAAATTCCAAGCGTCATACAGGGAACGTCTTGGAATAATTAATTTAAATTATTTATTCCAAGATGGATACTCATTTTTTTTAACACACCTTTTAGTGTGTGGCTATAATTTAATTATTTAATTTTTTATAATTTATTTATTTAATTCTTTTCAAGAATTTATATTTTTGAATACGACAGTTTAAACATATATTTTTGTTAAATGTCGTTTATTGACAGTAAATATTGAACCAGTAAATATTGAAAACACACAATTGTACAGAATGTAAAAGAGACATTCTGGCATAATTTAAAAATTGTGTAACTTTATATTATTTTCCTTTGTATGTTTTTTGTGGCGTTTAGAATTTCATTAGTGAGCACAATTCCTTATAAAATGTAATTTAAGGAGCTGGATTCACGGTGATCACAAACTACATACAGGAAACATTATATATTTTATATATGTTAATTTTTTTCTAAATTTATTATCGAAAGATATTTTTCAAAACTTTGTGTTTTGTTTTAAATTCAACATGTGAAATTTCATGTGAGTTAAAAAAAAGGCTGATGCCTTATGAATTTATATTTTTTTCAATTATGTAATGTCAAACAGTTATATTTTTGAATTAATGAAATAAACAAACTTGATACATTTTTTTATATTTTTAAACGTAGACTTTTTATTTGTCTTTTTAAGACTTTCTCGGGGGTAATCGCCTTCGGCGTTATCTTTGGGCCTAGCACATAAATTGATCTGTTTCGGTTTTTTTTTTTTAAACATTAGTAAAAATCTTAATCTTATTTTTATTTTGAATGTTTCAAACCGGGATGTTTCCCTTTCGTAACACTGTTTAATATTTTTTTTTTTTTTTTTTTTTTGGGATGGTAAATATTAATCTAAGTGTTCTGGGGGTTGCGTGGAATTTTGGCTGAGGCTTACTTCTTGTTCTCGACGCAAGTCGAGAATCAATTAAGTATTTAAATTTTGAGAAGAGAAAAAATACGTTTCTTTTTTTTCTAATTACCACACCAAAACATAATTCCCGTAACACTTGTTAGCAGAGCTCCGCGATCTACGATTTCCGTTAACACTTGTTAGCAAAGCTCCGCGATCTAAGATTTTCGTACACTTAGTAGCAATAGCGTTAACTAGTTATTTCGTACACTTTGTAGCATAGCGTTAAGTAGTATTTTCGTGACGCTTGGTAGCAAAATCGTCAAGTAGTTTTTCGTAACACTTGATATCTTAGCGCGGGTAAATATTAGCTTACGCGATCTATTGTTTTTAGTTTTTGCGTTATATCTGGTTACATTACTTAAAAAATCTACGTTTAATTTTCTCTAAATTTTTTTTTTTGACTAGGTAAAATTTTCTTGTATGTAGTTTGTGGAATCACGTAAGTTGAATGTTTTCGTATATAAATTAAATTTTGAAAATTAAAAAATTTATACGTAATATTGGATATTAATTAAAATAATATCTAATATTTTTTTTTGGTATTTGTTCAAGGAATTGACATTATAAATCCAATTATATAACATTGACTAGTTTAAATTAATTAGATTTTGTTTTGTCATTGTACACATTTTATTAATCTTAAAATATATTTCTATTTTGATTACTTTTTATTGGTCTACGTAAAGTTGTAAATCCAAAATTATATTTCATAGTTTTTTTTTTTTTTTGTATGTTCTTTATTGGCTATTTTTTTTTAACAAATTTTCTTTTTACATGAATATTTATTTTGAAACAAGTTCATATCTCACCAAAATTAATTCAAACGTTTGGAATTTTGACTTTGTTTAACTTTACTAATTTCTTTTTTTGTTTTCGTTTCGTTAAATTTTTTTTGAGGAAATCGTATAAAAAAAAAATGCCGTCTGACGACGAAGATTTTCGTGGTTTTCAAAAGCCTGGTAAAGACGAAAAATACAACAATAAAAGAGTGCAAACGAATTTTGGTATGGTTGACAAAGATGTTCAAGTATCGGTTCGACAGGAGGATAAGGTTATACAATGTTTAATGCAACAGGATCCTGTACCGTCAACATCGGGTGAAACTATTCAGGCAGCAAAATATATTCATGTGGATCATTTAACACACATTATTTCATCAATAAATCAAAAGATTAGTACCGAAAAACCACAAGATTTTAAATTTAGATTTGAATCTCTTACAAATAACATAAAAATTTTAGATTTATTTGATACAAGTTCAATTATTAATTTTATTATTGAAACCAATAGTGTTGTTTCATTGAGTTTAGTTGATGAAAATTCTCTTATTAAATTTTTAATTACAAAATGTAATGCAAATTCAAAACAATTTTGGTCTAATCAAATTTCAAATAATAAAACTTGGGCTTATATTTCAAACATTTTATTATCTGAGTATATATCTCTTGCTCAATTGCAAATTGCAATTGATAGATACATTAGAAGAAGACAACTTCCAAATGAAAAGTTTTCTGATTTTGTAACTGATATTTTGAAATACTCGCAAATACTAATGCCTAAAGAGGACATTAAAATAGTTATACAAATTATATTTGCCCATGTTAATCAGAAAACCTTTAATTTGATTAAATTGCTTCCAATTTCTGAAACTTTAGTTTCCTTAAATTCCTTTGTAAGAAATTTACAAGAAATAATAACAAGAAAAAATTCATTTAATAAATTTAACTTGTATCAAAATAGAATACAGAATAGTTTTAATGATCAAAATTCTGGTTTAGTTAATATTGAACAAAATGTTCAAAATGTTAAGGATCTTAAGCCTGCAACTACAGGGCAAAATAATAAAAAAGCTTCTGTTCAGATAGCAAAGTCAAATTTAAATAAAAGTAAATCTATATTTTGTGTTTATTGTAAACGACCAGGACACAAAATTCAACAATGTGTAAAATTAGCCAGTAAAGACACAACAAGTTCAAAAAACTCGAACCATGCCACACATTAAGTTCTTCAAAAAATGCATCATCGATGCCCTTAATTTATGTTTCTGTGAACAATATTAAAATACTATCTCTTTTAGATTCGGGATCAACTATAAATGTGATTTCTAGAAAAATGTTTAGTAAATAAAAAAAACTTTTAACAAAAAGAAAACCAACTTCAAAAGAAAACCTTTTCCAAAACAAATTAATATGCACTAAAAAGTAAAAAAATAATGATAATATAATGTAGTAAAAATTATTGTTTTTTTTTTGGAGTGGGTGCCAAGGAAATAACTCTGACAGAACAGTTTGCTACATTAACTTGGCTGACACCGACTCCAAAAAAAAAAACAATAATTTTTACTACATTATATATAAGTCCCGAAATCAGAGACTTTGAAAAGAGTGTGAGGTTATAATAGTAAACACAAGTTGACGCAGTAATATAACTGTAATTAAATAAAACAATATTCTTAATAACTATTTACAATAATAATTAATGATTAATTTACCTGATTCAATATTATTGTGGATAACTAAAATTAATTAACACTATTCTCACACACGTCTTTAATTATTCTTCAGACATTTTGTATTCTTATTTATCAGGAAATGTCATTAATGAAAATGGTGTTACCAGGGTAATACCAAACAGTTTGGCGGAACGTTCAAACTTACATCCCCTCACTTTGGCAATGGAGTTACTCACTCCAAGTACGGCACTAACTTACTTGCATGAAATAAACTATCATTCTTTCTAGATCTGCTAGCAATACCATATATTACCTTTGATATTTTTTTCTTAATTCGGAATGGTCCTATCCTGATATTATCTAGTTTATCCCTGTTCAGTTTGTTTTTGTTCTGAACATATACTAAATCTCCTACTTCATATTCTATTTCCCTGGTATTTTTGTCGTAATATTTTTTGTTTTGTACATGTATTTTTTTTGAATTCTCATATGCTATTTCCTTATTTATTTCCCAATTATCTTTATTGTTTATTTCTAATAACTCAGGTAGAATAGAGCATTCTTTTCCAGTTAACAAGTAATTTGGAGTATAACCTGTAGAGCTGTGGATTGTATTATTATAATCATTTACACATTCTTCTGCTACTATTGGCCACGATTTATTTCTATTTTCAAATATCTTGCACCTCATTCTATTAATTAACGTTTGGTTTGTTCTTTCATTAAGACCATTAGAAAATGCACAGTCACTTGCTGTAAATATTAAATTTATTCCTTGTTCATTAACATAATTCTTAAATTGAGTAGAATTTATGCCAGAGTATTGATCTGTTAATATTGTTTTAATTTTCCCCTGTTGTTCTACTTTTTTTATTAACTTTATAAAATCTTTAGCAACTTGAGTTTTTGATGTGCTTATGTAAGCAAATCTCGTGAAATGATCCACTAATAGATGTATATATCTTTTAGTGCTTTTTCCTTTTAAACCTCCGATTGTATCCAATGATACAAGTTCAAAAGGTTCTTTTGCTGGGCCTAATTGAGACAAAGGTGCTTTAAAACAGCTAATTCTAGTTTTATTTTTTTTACACACTTCACAAGAACGGCATATCAACTTGATATGTTTATACATGTTTTTAAAGTAAAATTTATGACCTATCATTAGGATTAATTGTTTGGTCCCAATATGTCCTTGTTTTTCATGTACTTTTTGTACCAGAGATTAACCAAAATCTTCTGTTATCCATATCTTTTCTCTGTTATTTAGAGTTTTATATATGATATCATTTTTAATATTGCACTTCTCATCTAGTTGTAAACTTCTTTGGTTATTTTTTATCTCTTCTAATTGTAAAAAATTTGTTGTTCTGATTATTGAAATATCATCCCCTTCTCTTCTTGGTTCTAGTACAGGATTTCTAGATAAGCAGTCTGCTTCCATATTTTCTGTTCCTGGATTATATACTATGTCAAATTCAAATTGTGATATATAATTTAATATGTGAATTAGTTCTGTATCTTTACTTTTTTTAATATTAAAGTTTTCTAACGGTTTGTGATCTGTGAATATCACAAATCTTTTTCCTATTAAATAATATTGCCAATATAGGATGGCTTCTTTGATAGCTAGACATTCAATATATATTGCTTTCTTTGTTTTTTGTGAATTATTTAATTTTCTTGAGAAAAAAAATACTGGTTTTAACACCTCGTTTTCTTGAGGTTGTTTTAATACAGCCCCAACTCCATCTATACTTGCATCAGTGAAAATATAGATTGGGGCTTCTGGGTCAAATATAGCTAAAGCTGGGCCAGCGCATAAATATTCTTTAACTTTTTTAAAACTATTCTGGCATTTTTCTGACCACTTGAACTCAATGTTTTTCCTTAACAAATGATATAAAGGTTCTAGCAGTCTTGCATGATTTGGGATGTATTCTACATAAAAATTTATCTTCCCCAAAAATTGTCTGATATTTTTTTTTTGTTTCGGGTATAGGAAATTCTTTTATAGCAATGAGGTTATCATTCATTGGTTTTATATAGTTATTACCTATCTCATGGCCTAGGTAAATGACTTTGTTGCTAGCAAATACACATTTTGATAAATTTAATTTAATACCTTGGTCTTGAAATGCTTGTAACGTCAGTTTTACTTGTTTTAAATGATCCTCATAGTTTTTTGAATGAATTAAAATATCGTCTATATAGTTCACAGCGAATTCACTTAGATTATTCTTTCGTAAAACACTAGATAATACTCTTTGAAATATTGCTGGAGAAGTTTTCAGACCAAAAGGTAAGCATTTCCACTGCCAATGGCCTTCGTGGGTCACAAAAGCTAATTTGTATCTGTCCTTTTCACGTACTGGTATCGACCAAAACGCCGAGTTTACATCTAATTTTGTGAAATATTTACAATTTCTAGCACGTATTTTTAAATCGTCAATCCTAGGGAACGGTTGACTTTCCGGAACAAGTATTTTGTTTAATTCTGTAAAGTCTATGCACAAACGAGATTTTCTTCCCTCTTCTTTTTTATACACCATTGTCACTGGAGCCGCATAAGGGCTGCATGACTCTTCAATCAAATCTGCTTCTAATAATTCTTTTATTTGCCTTTCAATTTCAACTTTATCTTGAAATGAGCATCTGTATGGTTTTCTTGAAACACATTTATTCTCTTTTAATTTTACCGTTGCTTCATAACCCTTTATTATTCCAATGTCAAATTTTGTTCTTGCAAATACCTTATCAAATTTTCGCATAATAATTTGTATATCATTGGGTAGTTTTTGTTTATTTTGTAATATATTTAGATTTACTTGTTTATCTTTATTTATTTCGCCTTTTTGTGTAATTTTTAAATTTTCGTTTTGACATAACCTAAATTTTTTTATTAAGTCCAGGCCTAATAATAAATCGTCTTTAAAAGTTTTGCTTTTTATTATGAAAAATGAAAAATTACTTTCTATGTTACAAATTTTTATTTTAAGCGTAACAGTGCCTTCAGCTTTGGCTATTCCTGCCACTCCTTTTATATTTTCATTCCCACTTATTATATTTTTTAACATGTTTCTTTGGTTTAAAAATTCGTAGTTTATTAGTGAAATGTTAGACCCTGAGTCATATAGACCCACAGCGGATTTATCATCCACTAATACGTGTAATCTAATAAGTGGGAAAGCTATTCGTTTTTTGCCTCCTCGGAATTTGCTACAGCATCTTCCCAATCTACATTATTTACTATTTTAATATTATTATTTTTTTTATAACTTGATTTTTGCTCTTTTAATCTACACATATTTTCGGGGTGGAATCTATTTGGGAATCCTAACTTCTCACAATTTGAACATGGTTTATGATGATGTATTGTTTTTTTATTTTCTTGTTTTTTATCATTCAAGTGTCCCATTTGTTTTAATTTTGACATTAAGTCCTCAACTGTTCCTATTGTGTTTCTATCTATCCTGTTTTGAATAAAATTTGGTAAGCTAATAACAATTAAGTTTATTTGAGAATTTTGCGAGATATTTTCATCTACTTCCATTAATAAATTTCGTTTTTTTAGTGCGAAATCTAATAAGGATCCATTTAAATATTTAAAATTATAGGCGTAAGCTATTTCAGTCCAGGACTGTACTGAGAAAGTTTCTATGAAAGAATTATTCCATAACTCCCAATTGTCTAGAAAACTTTGTTTCACGCAAACATGGTACCAATTGACAGCCGAATCAGTCAAAAACAGCCTTAAAGTTTCTGCATATTTATTTTGAGTGATTCCGACTCTCGTACATTCCTGAACAAATAATCTAATCCAATTATTTGCTTTAAAATTTTCTCCATTAAAATTTTCAATCACCATATCTTTTGCTAATGATCTAGTTGATTTTTCATGGTTACCTGTGTTATTCGCTTTTACCAAAGGTGCAACCTCTTCTAAATATTCATCGTGGAATGCAACATTTCCCTCTTCATCCAAATAAACAGCTTGTAATTTGTCATCCAAAGTAATCATCACATTACGAAATTTATTTCGAGTTTTCAAACTTTTCACAACATTTTTGACTACATTCGTATCAAAAAGTTCCGTATGATGGGTACTGCATTGTTTGTCTTTCGGAAATTGAAAAATTTCTGGTTGATTCACGAGTTGAATTGTTTTTACTTTCACGATAGTGCTTTTAGCATCTCTACCTGCTTCAGAGATGAATTGGAATTTAGCTTTCTGCATAATATTGAATTATAAGTCCCGAAATCAGAGACTTTGAAAAGAGTGTGAGGTTATAATAGTAAACACAAGTTGACGCAGTAATATAACTGTAATTAAATAAAACAATATTCTTAATAACTATTTACAATAATAATTAATGATTAATTTACCTGATTCAATATTATTGTGGATAACTAAAATTAATTAACACTATTCTCACACACGTCTTTAATTATTCTTCAGACATTTTGTATTCTTATTTATCAGGAAATGTCATTAATGAAAATGGTGTTACCAGGGTAATACCAAACAGTTTGGCGGAACGTTCAAACTTACATATATTATCATTATTTGTTTACTTTTTAGTGCAAATTAATTTGTTTTGGAAAAGATTTTCTTTTGAAGTCGGTTTTCTTTTTGTTAAAAGTTTTTTTTATTTCTTGATTTTTAGTGAATCTGAAGTACACTATCTAATTTTTCACTAAAAAAGAATCCTCGAAATCGGTTGGCGTGATATTGAGTTATTCGTCCTCTTGTCGTACATAATGAATGCAAATTTAAGACTTTTATGGTTTTCTCTTGGATGGCGTTGTCAGAACTAGACCAAAATGAAATGGAACCACACGGGAAGCACCAGCTTTCAAATAGTTAAAGAATCATCGAAATCGGTTGACGTGATAATCAGTTATTCGTCCTCTTGTCGTGCATAACGAATGCAAATTTAACACTTTTATGGTTTTCTCATGGATGGCGTTGTCAGAACTAGACCAAAATGAAATGGGACCACACGGGAAGCACCAGCTTTCAAATAGATAATGAATCATCGAAATCGGTTGACGTGATATTGAGTTATTCGTCCTCTTGTCGTGCATAATAAATGCAATTTTTTTTGTCTTTTATGGTTTTCTCATGGATGTCGTTGTCAGAACTAGATTAAAATGAAATGGGACCACACGAGAAGCACCAGCTTTCAAATGGATGAAGAATCATCAAAATCGGTTCACCCAGTCAAAAGTTCTGAGGTAACAAACATAAAAAAAAAAAAAATACAGTCAAATTGAGAACCTCCTTTTTTTTGGTTTGAAGTCGGTTAATTAAAAATTAAGAAAGTTATTTATGAAGACGGAAAAATTACTGTTACATTACCGGGATCAAATTATGTAACTATGAAGAAGAAAGTTACGTTACTCGTCAAGATTAGTAATTTCAGCTGGAATTTAGAATTTTACTTAATGGAAAAATCCATTTTTGATATGATTATTGGATCACCGTCTCTCAACAAATGTGGTATGATTTTAGATTTATGTAATAACAAAGTATTTTTTAATTCATTTAGAAATATTGAAATTCCTTTTGAAAAAAATTGCACACAATTTTTCGTTAATATTATTTGTGAGTTACCACTAAATTTGTCAGGAAAGGATAAGGAATTTATGGATTCATTATATAAAAAGTATAAGTCAGTATTTTCTGAAATTCCTGGTAGAGCAAAAAATTATGAATATCATATTAAACTTAAAGATGATACACCAGTTTATAAAACTGCATATTTTTTACCAAAAGATAAATCTTTACTCTTAAAGCAACATTTAGATGAGCTTTTGAAATTAAATATTATAGTTCCTAGCCAGTCTAGTTATGCATTTCCTGTGTTTTTTGTTAAAAAACAAGATGGTTTTCGCATGGTAGCTGACTATAGGTTCGTTAATAAAAAAATTGTGTTTGATCCGATTTCAAATGTATCGATCAATCACATATTTTCTAGTCTAGGAGGCGCAAAAGTGTTTTCTATCTTGGATATGGCAAAGAGCTTTTATCAGTGTAGCTTGAGTAAAGAGAGCAGAGATATTACTGCTATTAATACGCAATGGGGACAATTTTCTTTTGTTTGTTGTCCGTTTGGACTTAATATTAGTTCTCAATGCTTATATCGTTTTCTAATTAAAGAATTTAATGATTTGTTGAATGTGTGTATCTTAATTTATTATGATGATATTATAGTTTTTTCGAGCTCTAATGATGATCATAAAATTCATTTAAACCAGGTATTAAGTAGATTTAAAAAACTTAATTTAACTTTAAATCCAAATAAAAATAAATTTTTTATGGTACGTCTAAAAATTCTTGGTCATATTATATCATCAGAAGGTAGACGTCCTAATCCTGACAAAATTAGTGCTATTTGTGACATGCCAATTCCAAAAAATATAAAAGAATTACAAAAATTTATCGGAATGGCAGCGTTTTTTGCTCGCTATATTGAGCATTTTAGTTCTATTGTTGCACCTTTGAATGAATTAAAAAAGAAAAATGTTCAATTTAAAATAACTGATGTACATGTCGAGGCTATTTCTAAATTAAAAAGAGCTTTAACGTCTGCACCAATTTTGAAATTTCCTATTTTTGACGATAAATATCCCTTTTTTGTGAGAACGGATGCGTCATCTGTTGGCCTAGGAGCCGTTTTATTACAAAATATTAATGGGAATTTACACCCAATTGAATATTGTTCTAGAAAATTAAATCCCGCTGAAATGAGATATTCCGCGTACGAGTTAGAGGTTTTAGCTGTAATTTTTTCATTAAATACTTTTAGTGACTATCTCATAGATAGACATTTTTTCTTAGAAACCGATAACAATGCTTTAGTGTATCTTTTTAATTCACCACAAAAGTTTAACAAACTTTCAAGATGGATTTTGACACTGTCAAAATTCAATTTTACACCGAAACATATTAAGAGCATAGATAATACTGCAGCAGATTGTTTATCTAGATTGTTTGCGAATGGTAATTTCTCTAAAAATAATTTTTTATTAAAAAATGATAATGGTAGTAATTATTCGGGTGAAGATCCATCTTTAGTTGACCATAATAATTTGGTCAAGGATGAATCTTTACAAAACGACCCGGTTTTTCTATTAAATACTTTAGTTACTGAACCTCAGGGTTTTCTTTCAATTAAGCTTGCACAAGAGAATTGTAATCAGTGTAAATTCATAATGGATCAATTAAAAAATGGCCATAATGTTAATAACTTTTCACTTAAAGACGGTCTTTTGCTGCGCGAAGTTGGACGAAATAAATTAAAACGAATAGTTCTACCAGATTCAATGCTTGAATATGTCATTAAATACTATCATAATTTTTTATATGGTCAGCATGGTGCTGTAACTAAAACGTATAGAGAAATTGCCAAGAGATTTTATCATAATTTATTATATAAAAAAGTTGTAGAATTTATTAAAAATTGTACAGTTTGTCAACAGTTTAAACCTTATAATAAAAATACGAAAGTGTACACAAAGTCAACGGTTCCCACTGGTATTTGGGATAAACTTTACATAGACTTTATCGGTCCTTTAATTCCATCTTTGGATGGTGGAATGAAATATATTTTAGTTATTCTTGATTCATTTAGTAAATTTGCTATTACATACTCTACACGTAGAGCTACAGCTGAAGTGGTTGTTAAATTTCTTCATAAAACCTTTATGCAATTTGGTTATCCTGCATGTGTTGTTAGTGATAATGCGAAATGTTTTGTGGCTCAAAAATACAAAAATTTTTTATTCAATCATGGTGTAAGAGCAGCTTATATTTCAAGCTATCACGCAGCTGCTAATATGTCCGAGAGACTCAATATAAATTTAAATATTAATATGTCGTGTATTATAAAGCAATATGCCTTGGAGCATAAAGCTTGCACTAAAGTTTTACCATATTTTACTTTTCAATATAACAATAGTTACCATACTTCTATTGGAACTTCTCCAGTCGAAATTTTTTTTAAACGACGTTTAAATAACACCTTGGATTTAAGGCTAGAAACTTATAATTGTTTTACGGCAGATAAACCACCAACACATGAAGAAGTTAAACAAGCATTAGTTAAAATGAATCAAATAATAAATAAACGTAAGGGTAATACTGTAGATGTTAAATACAGAGTGGATCAGATGGTCTGTGTGAAGCTTCCTAAATATCGTGCGACCTTTGATATTGACAGTAAATTTCAACCTAGATATTCAGGTCCAAAATGGATTTTACGTTTTACTGGACCAGTGTCGGTCGAGCTTTTTGACGAGAATGATAATACTTTATCTCGTGTGCATGTTAGTCACCTGAAGCCTTGTCAACCACAGAGTGCAAAATTAATTTTTTTTTCTTCTCTCTCCGCTTTATTCTCTTTTTTCTTTTATTCTTCGAATTTTTTTAGGGAGGAGGAGTGTTACAAATTGTTGGCAAACTAATTAAAGCTAATTAATTAGTAATAAATTATGCAAACAAAATGTTAAATATCAAACTTTTTAATCTGTCTGTGACGGTACATATTCAATTAAAAAGTTTACTCTGTCTGTGATTGTACTTTATTTTTTTCAACTTTGTTATTTATTATTTTTGCAACTTTTAGTTCTAAAAATTGACACCAGTCACTACCCGAACAGAGCTCAGTGTAATTTGAGTTAAAATAATTCTCTTTAAATTCCAAGCGTCATACAGGGAACGTCTTGGAATAATTAATTTAAATTATTTATTCCAAGATGGATACTCATTTTTTTAACACACCATTTAGTGTGTGGCAATAATTAAAATATTTAATCTTTTATAATTTATTTATTTAATTCTTATCAAGAATTTATATTTTTGAACACGACAGTTTAAACATATATTTTTGTTAAATGTCGTTTATTGAAAACACACAATTGTACAGAATGTAAAAGAGACATTCTGGCATAATTTAAAAATTGTGTAACTTTATATTATTGTTTTTTGTGGCGTTTAGAATTTTATTTGTGAGCACAATTCCTTATAAAATGTAATTTAAGGAGCTAGATTCACGGTGATCACAAACTACATACAGGAAACATTTTATTATATATTTTATATATGTTAATTTTTTTCTAAATTTATTATCGAAAGATATTTTTCAAAACTTTGTGTTTTGCTTTAAATTCAATATGTGAAATTTCATGTAAGTTAAAAGCTGATGCCTTTGTTCCGTAATTTATGTCGGTTAGTGTACATAAATTACGAACAAACATATTACATAAATTTATAGATCTATTTTCTTATGCGCAGTGATCACTACGCGGAGGAATTTTCTAACCTACTGGTTGGAGTATTGATTATGAGCTCTCTTCTATTTGGGATCTCTGACAAGATGGTTTGAAAGGAAATATTAACAAAAATGGATCCTAGATCCAATACAATTTAAATTATTTGCACGTGGCATACTTAAGTTAATATGTGAGCGAGTAGTGATATTTTTATTAAAAGATCTGGTATGTGTTGATTTATTCTAATTATTGGGTTTTTGGGGATATAGTTGAAATGTTTTAATTTCACTACATTATGCATCCGTTTAAACATTCGATATAAATTTATATAATGTTTCTAGGTTTAAAATGACTTAGAATTTGTTAATCGTTATTCATTAAGCACATTTGAATATGTGTATTTATTAAATACTTGTATTTTGTTATTCAGTAAACTCTTGATGTATTAAATTTTGTATGCGTTGTAAATTTCTATTATTAATTATGATTTACATAAAATATCTTTCAAGTATATATATTATCTTTGATATTGTTTAACTCTTTCCCTTTTCGACATTTTGTTTTGTAGATGGGAAATTCAAATCCATGTGGTAACTTTTGGAAAGTAAAGAAATGAAGCCTTTGCTTTGAACACTAAACATTACTTCCAAGTTCTGATCTTATCCTCTGGACCTGTCAGTTTTAAATATCAGGGTGGCTCAAAATAGTACAATTATCCCGGAAAATTGTATGGGTGGGCCCTTTAGCACACTTTTTCAACTCGTAACTCCGTTAATCTTAACTAATAATAATTTAGATATTCTTTTCCATGAAACCCCATCATGGGTTTATTTTTTAATTTTCTTTATTTTGCTTCATTTGGCAGCGAGCCAAATGGATGGATGTTTGGTGTTTTATAACCGAAATTTACCGTAAACTGATGGATATATCAATTTCTTCGGTTATCAAACTAGATAATTTATTTTCTTTTTGATCTACACTAAATTTTATCTTTCAATTCTATCTCAAACCCTTAATATGATATGTTATTGTCATTACTTATGATTTTTAATTTTTTTTTCTCTTCAGTTTTTACCTTAAAATTGAGATTTTTCTCATTTAAAGCACCTTTTGTGCGCTAATATTTTAATAGATAACTTGATGTTGTACTATTAAATTTTTTTTTTGAAAAATGCCTCGTGTATTTTCTTCCTCTCTTTAAGTTTTTACCTTAAAATTGAGATTTTTCGCATTTAAAGCACCTTTTGTGCGTTAATATTTTAATAGATAACTTGATGTTGTACTATTAAAAATTTTTTTTTTGAAAATACCTGGTGTATTTTCTTTCTCTCTTTAAGTTTTTGTTGAACATTTTATGTACAGTTTTTTCTTATAGGTTCTATCTATAAAATTCATTAATCTGGTAGCTATAACATTATGGATTCGTCAATTACCGAAATACAAAGCAACCTGTAGAAGAGCAAAAAGGCGAATTGATGATTTGGTGAGTCCTTCTTTAAGACAAACTTCATTATTTTTGCAAGTAACACAAACTTGTTACGGAATTTATCTTTGGCCGTTAACAAACAACAGAACTCTGTTACTGAATTAACTAGAAATGCGCAAATGCAGCTAAGCCACAGTAGTTACAATAATATTGAATCTGTTCGACCTCATGATGTCATTAAAGAAATTTTAGTAGACTGATTTGTGCGACGAACACACAGGTTAAGCAAAATCTTATAATTTTTGTCCTTCTATCCGTAAATATGATAGAGTAATTTGTCCGCATTTTCGCAAGAAGAAATAATTATCATTATATTTTCTCATTTAAATTCGCGAACATATCATTTAGTTAAAACTATGGATATGCCACGTAATTTCGAAAATTTAGATCTTTTGCTTTGAAAATCGAACAAATGCAAAACCGTCTTGCTTCCTTTTTGACTGTTTTGCCAAGTATTAGTTTTCGATAATCTACAAATCGTTATGGTATGAATACTTCAACTAGTAATCATAGTAATACTATTACACAGGCTCGAATTTTTCAAATAGTACATCAGTATCTAATTTAAATCATCCTCGTATTAATAATTTCACTAACTATGCGTTTTGTAAAGCATCTGATCATCATGCGTATGTTCGAACAAACGAGAAAGATACTGTACTCGATAATCTAAAAAAAGTTCATATTTCGGAGGCTAAACTGTTATTATCTAACATTATTCACACCGACCGCAAGGCTATTTATCTCTACGAGAATCACAGGAAAAAGTTCGGAATATTGCAAATTCATTTACCGTGACGTCAAGTCGGGTTTAAATGTCATATATTTCTTTATTCAGGATGGTCTTTTGTGTAAATTCGTGGGGTAAAAATCGTGTGAAAAGAATATTTCTTCCCAAAAATTTTTTAAATTATACACTTCAGTATTTTCATACATTTGCCTTTGATTTATCTTAATTTAATTTTTTGCGTATTTTCGAACAAAAACGAGAAAGATACTATACTCGATAATTTAAAAAAGTTCATATTTCGGAGTCTAAACTGTTATTATCTAACTTTATTCACACGGACCGCAAGGCTATTTATCTCTACGAGAATCACAAGGAAAAGTTCGGAATATTGCAAATTCATTTACCGTGACGTCAAGTTGGGTTTAAATGTCATATATTTCTTTATTCAGGATGGTCTTTTGTGTAAATTCGTGGGGTAAAAATCGTGTGAAAAGAATATTTCTTCCCAAAAATTTTTTAAATTATACACTTTAGTATTTTCATAATCTATCTCTGAAGTGAAGTTGACGTGTTACAGTATAGACGTGTAATTTATTGCTCTGTGAAAAAGGCTTGAATTTGGAGATTAATAAAAATTTTAATACTGTTCCTTGTGAAAATTTAACTGAAAACGTGTTTTGAGTTCTATAATAGTGAATACTACTCCTGAAAACAGTTTATATAGTGTATTTTTCCGAATAAATTAACAATTTAATATACGTGGTTATGCTTAACTGGTGATGACGTGAAAATTTGTATGGAACTTACACTTAAATTTAAAAACTAAACAAAAAGCTAAATTAATTTAAAAAAGGAGTAGAAGTTTACCTATTTCAAACACTTTAATCATAATTAATTATAAATAATTGTGTTTTAATTAAGGAACATAGTTTTTTTTTTAAAAACAGTACTAAAGTATATTCTTGAAAGTTTTTTTAAGAACAAAATATTAAAAATTTAACAGCACAGCAAAAAACATAATTATTAGAAAATAATATATAGCTGTTTGAATAGTATTAAAAATTGTGTACGTAATACAACCAGTTCGTGGCGCAATTGGTAGAGGACGTCAATCTGATGATCATTATTTTACATACAAGGGTTCGAAGCTAGGCACCTCCTGGAAAAATTTTATTTCTGCTAGTTTAAAATAATATAAGCCATAAAATATTTAATACACAACATTAAAGTTCTGATAATTAAACAACTATAAGAATAATTATTATTAAACCAACTTTTGATTTAAATAAAATAATTAAAATGAGTAATTTAGAAGGTAAAATAGACGCTCTAATCAGCAAAATGGAAACATTTGAAAACAAAATAATGTCGCAGCTAAAAGAAATAAAAGATGAAAATAAATATATAAGAGAAAAGAATGAGGAATTAGAAAATTTGCTGGCGGAACAAAATAGAACAATTGTTAAAATGCAAGTGGAAATGAACAAAAATAACATAATCATTATTGGCCATGATAAGCAGAATAAAAATGAAACGACACTGGAAGAAGAAGTTATTACTCTTTTCCAAGACCAATTGAATGTAAATATTAACAAAACAGATATTGATGAAGTTTTTCGATTAGGAAAAGATCCAAAAGCTCCTATCAAAGTAAAGTTTACAACTCTTAAGATGAAGCAAGATATATGTAAAAATCGCAGGATGCTGAAAGGAACAAAAATTTTTATTAACAACGATCTACCACGAGAAATAAGAATGGAACTAGGAAAAGAAAGATCTAAACTGAAAGAGCAATTAAATGTAAAGAAGAAAAGAAATAATCCAGATCATCAATCTTCTGAAGAAGGAGATAGTCAAACTTACGGAATTAAACCTAAATACAAGAAAAGCAGAGAAGGACGAAGTATTTCAAATTCTTTTCTACGCTATTAGTAGAAAAAATTAAGCATTAAAAAAATTATCCCTATGTAGTTAATAAGTATAAATTAGTTTTTTGGAATATAGAAGGACTTTTCTCTTAATTAAACAATTACGATATTACAATATATATAAGTTATTTTAAAAATTTGATGTTTTAGGTTTGATTGAAACTTGGTCATCAAAAGATAAATCGCGGGAAATTGAATAATTTAACAATATTGTAAATGTGGGAAAAGGTTATTCAATCGAGGTAGAAATCCTGCGGTAATTGCAATATATTATAAAAATAGTTTAGAAGTTTTAGGGGCAGAAATGTAATAGCAGTTGTAAAAAAAGAAATTTTATGAAACACAACAGTAAATGTCTTTGGTCTTACATAAAAGGAGATATCAAACCTTCAAAAGGACATAGCCTGGTCACCACACAAAAATGGTTGGAACGAATTACAAAACCGGATCATTGAAAACAATATTATATCCGAATTCCAATCAGGGTTTAGGGCATCATATGAAACTATGGACAACATAGTCATAATAGATGCCCTTATGAAAAATGTTTAGCAATGAAAAGGAGAAAACTTTACTGTTGTTTTATTGACTCAAAAAAAAGCTCTCGATTCAGTCGACCGAAACATGCTACGGGAGTTGTGACGACTTATACAAATTTCATACTATCGAAGAGGATAAGTTTGTTGTTATGATGACCAAGTTTGTTGTTTTACACACATTAAAACATGAAAATGTATATATGAGCCATTCTGACTTTTAACAAGTAAATTGTAAAGAACTTATGTTATTTTACTTAATTTGTTTTTTAAATTTTTACGTAAATACATATTTTATAATTTTGTACTATTCTGTAACACAAGCTGTAATTTTGTAATAATTGATTTGCTTTTTGTATATCAATAAAGAATATATATAATCTATCTCATTCCGGTTTTACGAAACTGTACAGAGATATATCTGAAAAAGAAGCTGGTACATCAAGATTGTAAATTAAAAACTTATTGAGATATTTATAGATTACTTTATTCTTAATTTTTTTCTCAAACTTTAATTTTTTCGTGAAATTTATACCATGTTTCATCATCAATTGTTTATATAAAGTAAATTGTCATGAACATAACCTAAAACTGAAATAAAAATAATTATTTAACAACTTATAAAACATATATTACGTGCAATAAATATTAAATTGTTTAAATCATTACCTAGCAGCAATTGTAATTTATTTGATGGTTATTGTTATATTTTCTAATAACTCTTCACTTATAATATATTATACTAGAATTTTCCATAGAGATCCGTAATATTATCTTTTTTGGTTAAACGTTATCTGAAGGAATTTTTCCCATACCGCGAATGTATTTTCTTTAATAAATATAAAGAAGAACTTTTGTTTGTTGGAGTAAAGATTTCTTTAGATGAATTGTTTATGTTCCTAGTAGAAGAGCGGAAAATTCACATAACATCTAGTCTATTTTTTTTAATTTTAATTTTGATTTTTTCTTTTTGTTTGAATTCCTACAAATCAAATATTTTATTGCATAATGTAAAAACTTATTGTAAAAATCAAGTCTTTTTCTTTTTCTTAAAACTTACCGTTACTTACAAAAATATTTTTGTATACCTTGGTGTATTTAAACAAATACAATGTTTATAATTTTACACTTTACTAGGAGTTAAATGAATAAAATAATTTTCATCCAAAGAAGGGAAAAGACTTGACCGAATTTATTTCCCTTTAAATTTTCGCACTCAAATAATTATACTTTAATAACAAATTAATTAATCATCTAATTTTTTCAAAAACTGTGTTGTGTGTAACATAACCTCATTTGCCCTAAATGTCATTGATACAAGTATGGTTGTCAAGAAGAAATCTGAAAGTACACTGTTATAGAAAACGATTTGAAATTTCATACACTTATGGCACAAATTATGTTTATTTATGGAGATGGATTATTAAGTTTTACAAAATGGATTATGCATAATTATATTTGTATACATAAAATTCGATGGAAAATTTTGTATATTTTTTCGTCACAATAAACAACTTACCATGATACAAGTGTGTGTATTCGTGTTTGCATGTTGGCGTCAATTTTTATGCAATAGATATAACATTGTTGATAACTGTTTTGCATGACCATTGGAAAAACATTTTGAATGTTTAAGTACGTATATTTAAACTGGATATCATATGCTGATGGACGTATTAATTTGTAATTTGCCTAGTGTATGATTTTCTAAGTGCTATTAACGGATGTACTCTGGAATTTTATTTGCATCAGCAACACATATGAAGAATAAAGTGGCATGAAGATGGTTTATTATAGTGGTGCGAATTAACTCCTAATCTAAATATTAAACATACAAATTAAAATCGCCTAACGAGTGCAATAGTTTAAGTTTTTCTTTGTTAAGTAAATTTGTATATGTAAAAGTAGGAATTCAAAACATTCGATAATTTTTAAATAATTTTTTTTTTGAATTAAATTTGTAAATCAGGTTATGCTGAAGACATACCTGTATAAAAAACAATTTTTGCTTTTTCTAATTGAATCTTATAATTAAAATTGTAAATCAGGTCATGATGAAGACATACCTGTTTAAAAAACAATTTTCTTCTTTTCTTTTCGTCACTTGACATTCGTATTTTCGTTTTGACCCTCAAAAAGTGTCAGAGGTGTAATTTGTTCTTTTTCTTGTCATTATAAATGTTAATGATATCGTTTTTTCATGTGTATTTTCTTTGTACGTATAAGTAAAAATTGAAATTATTGATTTGGAAAATTTTTACATATATGGTAATGTGAGAATTATTTATTAACGGATGGCTAAAGTTTGTAATGTTTTATTAAAAATATTGATAAGATAGTTGAAAGTTAGTAATGTGTTGTTAAAGCTTAAAAATTCTTTATGAATATTGGAAATTTTTTCGTAAATTTGTGATTTAAATTGTATTATAGATTCTAATTAAGGTTGTCTAAAGTATACTTAAAGTTTGTAATATGTTATTAAAAATATTGATAAGATAGTTGAAAGTTAGTAATGTTTTGTTAAAGCTTAAAAATTCTTTATGAATGTTGGAAATTTTTTCTTAAATTCGTGATTTAAATTGTATTATAGATTCTAATTAAGGTTGTCTAAGATTCTATTAATCATTAATATAATTTTTTCTTAAATTTATAGTTTATACTTAGTTATACAAATGTAAAAATGGATGCATATCGCTTGAATGATTAATTTGGTGTGTATTTCTTGCTTTCTTTAGACATGGGGTGATTGCTTTAAAATTTTTTTTTTTTTTTTTTTTTTTTTTTAAATTTTTTTTCCTGACTCTTGGGGAATGTTCCGTAATTTATGTCGGTTCGTGTACATAAATTACGAACAAACATATTACATAAATTTATAGATCTATTTTCTTATGCGCAGTGATCGCTACGCGGAGGAATTTACTAACCTACTGGTTGGAGTATTGATTATGAGCTCTCTTCTATTTGGGATCTCTGACAAGATGGTTTGAAAGGAAATATTAACAAAAATGGATCCTAGATCCAATACAATTTAAATTATTTGCACGTGGCATACTTAAGTTAATATGTGAGCGAGTAGTGGTATTTTTATTAAAAGATCTGGTATGTGTTGATTTATTCTAATTATTGGGTTTTTGGGGATATAGTTGAAATGTTTTAATTTCACTACATTATGCATCCGTTTAAACATTCGATATAAATTTATATAATGTTTCTGGGTTTAAAATGACTTAGAATTTGTTAATCGTTATTCATTAAGCACATTTGAATATGTGTATTTATTAAATACTTGTATTTTGTTATTCAGTAAACTCTTGATGTATTAAATTTTGTATGCGTTGTAAATTTCTATTATTAATTATGATTTACATAAAATATCTTTCAAGTATATATATTATCTTTGATATTGTTTAACTCTTTCCCTTTTCGACATTTTGTTTTGTAGATGGGAAATTCAAGTCCATGTGGTAACTTTTGGAAAGTAAAGAAATGAAGCCTTTGCTTTGAACACTAAACATTACTTCCAAGTTCTGATCTTATCCTCTGGACCTGTCAGTTTTAAATATCAGGGTGGCTCTAAATAGTACAATTATCCCGGAAAACTGTATGGGTGGGCTCTTTAGCATACTTTTTCAACTCGTAACTCCGTTAATCTTAACTAATAATAATTTAGATATTCTTTTCCATGAAACCCCATCATGGGTTTATTTTTTAATTTTCTTTATTTTGCTTCACCTTGTGAATTTATATTTTTTTCAATTATGTAATGTCAAACATTTATATTTTTGAATTAATGAAATAAACAAACTTTATATTTTTTTATTTATTTTTAAACGTAGACTTTCATTTGTCTTTTTAAGACTTTCTGGGGGGTAATCGCCTTCGGCGTTATCTTTGGTCCTAGCACGTAAATTGATCTGTTTCGGTTTTTTTTAAACATTAGTAAAAATCTTAATCTTATTTGTATTTTGAATGTTTCAAACCGGGATGTTTCCCTTTCGTAACACTGTTTAATATTTTTTTTTTTTGGGATGGTAAATATTAATCTAAGTGTTCTGGGGGTTGCGTGGAATTTTGGCTGAGGCTTACTTCTTGTTCTCGACGCAAGTCGAGAATCAATTAAGTATTTAAATTTTGAGAAGAGAAAAAATCCGTTTCTTTTTTTTCTAACTACCTCACCAAAACATAATTCCCGTAACAGTAAGTATAAATATCTTCTCTATGTCTCTAATGATTTGTTTCAAACAAAGTCTGAAAGATGTTGGTTCAAATCCAACCTGATGATCCAGTTTTTATTTTTTTTTAAATCAACTTCCCTTAAGAAAAAACCATCATTTTATTATAATTTATATTCTTGATGAATTATAATCAGCTTCCGTTAACCACAAACCACAAAGTATTTCATTAAAAGCGCAGGCGACTAATTAACCACAAATTTTGTATTATTTAAAAACTTAATAACCACAGCTATTTCCTCTTAATATGCTTCCTATAGTAATTTTTTAAATGTAAATGTTTTTAAAACTAACTTCTTATTAGATTCAACTTCCCTTAAGCACTAATTATTTCTTATCTTACAAAAATTTATTTCTTGTTAACCATACCAAAAGTCATAATTTGGAAGGGCTCTGGTCTACCTCACAATTGAACCACAAGGTAATCTACACTCCACACACTTGTCTCACTCATATTTTACTTGTATTTTTCCCATACCACTTTTTTAAATCAACTCCGATTTCTCTTATGGGATTTAACATGGGCTTTGATCGTAGAACTGTCATAGCTTAGCTACTACTTAGATAACCCATGTAGTTAAAAAGGCAATATAATATATTTGTAAAAAAAAAAAAAAAAAAAGTAGTATCAGTTTTACACACAAAGAATAAAAAAGAAAAGCATATTAAGTTATTAATGATTCAAGGTCAATATTTCAATGAAAATTTAAATGATAACTGTGACTCTGATAGTGATGATAGTGATCAAATCTTTAACGAGCGAAATATTAATAATATAACTGAAAATTATCATTTTTGTTATATTAAAAATTTATCAAGACTGGTTTCTAACCAATTGAATCATTGTAAAAATAAGAAATATATATGTGATCGATGTTTACTTCATTTCCATAAAAAGGAAAAATTAGTTCCACATGAAGAAGACTGTAAAAGGTATAATAATTGTAAAATAGTTTTACCAAATCCTGACGAAAATAATCATTTATTAAGTTTTACTAACTATAAAGAAAAACTGGAATCTGTATTTGAAATTTTTGCTGACATAGAATGTATGCTACAAGATATGCCTGATGTAGAAAAAGCAGTTACTGCAAATACAATTACTTATCAAAAACATGTTCCCTTTAGTATTGGATACTATTTACACTGTAGTTATGATGAAAATGATCAAGATTTAAATTATTATAGAGACTATTTTGGTGAAGACAGTATAGTTTGGTTTGTTAAAGAACTAACAGTTGTACTAGCAACAAAAATATTTCAAATTCTTTCAAATCCTAAGCCAATGAGAAAATTAACTGATCAGGAAGTTATTCTATCGAATGTATGTACATTCGATAGATACGACTTTGCTTTGTATACAAACATTACCTTAGCAACGCCTGTTGTTTGTACTCCAGATAATTGCGGAATAAATTCTCAAATATAGTTCTATTGGTTTTGTTTCGTATTCAAGTTCAACTCGTCACTCTTGGAGATGACGTTGAATTGAAAGATATTGTCAAGTTTGCGAATAAAATTCACAACATTATTCATCCAACGAATAACAATTGTTCTTTTCTTATTTTAGATAACAAAAAAACTACTTTCGTTAAAGATGAAATAATCAAACATAAAAAAAATAAACAATTTAACCAAAAATCACATAAATATCCAAATAAAGTTGACGGATTAAAAAGTTCACATACTGAAAATCATCTTGCTAATGGTGAGTGTCCTCTGTTTACTAAAAAATCCACCAAAAACAGAAAATTCATATCAGACACTAAATTAGTAACTGATTCAATAATTTCGCAACATAAATCACTTTCTCAGAATAACTCGAAATATACTTTTCGACATCGTATTGTTACGAGTTCAGGTCCGATATTTTCGAACTGTCGTAATCTCGGACACGACGAACTCATCGCTGCAAAAAATTATTTCTCGAACCTATTGGATTTGGGAATTTGTAGGCAATCGTTTTCAAAGAAATGGTCTTCACCTTTATATGTAAAAAAAAACCCTGATGGTTCTTTTCATGTATCTGGTGATTATCGTAAACTGAATTCGATAACATTACCTGACAAATCCCCAATTTCAAATAATTTAAACGATTTACGAGCTAAATTACATGGTAAAAAGGTCTTTACAAAATTGAATTTGCAGAGTCCTTCTTACCATATACCTATCTCAGAAAGTGATATCGAAAAAACTGCCATAAATACCAGTTTTGGAAATTTTGAATTTTTATTTGTTCCCCCTAATTTACAAAATTTTCCACAATCAAACTTTAAATTTATGGCAGAACTTTTTAAAGATTTCGATTTTGTTTTCATCTCACGCGACACTTTACTGATTTTTAGCGAAACTGATGCTCACCACAAGCAACACCTTAAAACTGTATTTGAAATTCTCAAAGGAGCGAAAATTCAAATAAATTCATCGAAATCTATTTTTAGCGTTTCAAAATTAAATTATTTGAATTATCAAATTGATTCTGAAGGAATTTCTCCATCTCCTTCTATCGTTGAATCAATTTCAAATTCCCCAATTCCGAACACCCCTAAATCCCTTCAAAATTTTTTGGGGAAAATTAATCTGTTCAATCGGTTTATTCCGAATTGTTGGGAAATTTTGGCTCCATTGAATCAACTTCTCAAATACAGTCAAAACTCAGCGAAGTATTTTTCCTTGAATGCACGACAACTTTCGGCTTTTAATTTAGTTAAACAAAAGTTATTAATTGCGCCGAAATTAGCGCATCCAGTTTCGAATGCTGAAACTTGTTTAGTAACAAATTCCTCACCTACAGGACTGAATGTTACTTTAAAACAAAAAATTAAAGGTACTTGGAAACCTTTGTCGTTCGCATCAAGGAAAATGACTGACACTGAACAAAGGTTTGATAAATGTTCTCAAGAATTATTAGCGATGGTCTTTGGAATCAAAAAATTTCATAGTTTCATTTCGAATGGAAATTTTTATATTCAGACCAATTTAAATTCTTTATCCAATGCTATTAATTCTAAAAATGAAGATTTATTAAATCGAAATTTTCATTGTTTGAATTTCATAGACGAATATACAATCGATATTCGTTGTAACGAAAATAGTGAAAACTTTTCGCATAATTTTACCGAA